>NW_006296056.1:745598-775151 GCF_000327345.1 Myotis davidii
CTGTCAGTGGCAGGGGGCTTCTTCCTGCTTTCCCTTTCGCCTCCCTGCATTGTGCCTACATATGCAAATTAACCGCCATCTTGTTGGCAGTTAACTGCCGATCTTAGTTGGCAGTTAATTTGCATATAGCCCTGATTAGCCAATGAAAAGGGTAGCGTTGTATGCCAATTATCATTTTTCTCTTTTATTAGTGTAGATGTACACTATTTTATATAGAAAACATATTTTATATGTATATTTTATATAGAAGAAATAAGAGAATATTACATAAAGTGAGTATATAGTTTCTATAAAAAACTAATATATACAATCTAGAAATGTACACATTATAGTTTATTAGTATGTATAAATACACATATATATTTAAACCAGAACTTGTTTATTTAAAAAAAATTATGTGGAAGTTCAGTATACTGTAACATCTTTATTATGACCTTGACTTAGGAAGATTGGTATAGGACATCAATGTGGAAATGTTTACTATGGGCTAACTATCAAACAAAAAGAATCTGGAAGGATGTGGTGGTCAGATAATAATAATAACAATAGTAATAGTAATAACAGCTAATGTTTGTGAATCACTTTTTGTGGGTCCATACTTCATAGCTGCAGGACACATGTGCCCACATCTGGTTTTGTAAAGAAAGTGTTATTGGAACACAGCCACACACACTTGTTTACTAGTACATGTCGGCTCTAGCTGCTTTTCATGCTATACGAGCTTGAGTGGTGGTGACAAAGGTGGTGTGATCAGCAAAGCTGAAAATATTTGCTCTCTAGCCTTTACAGGGAAAGTTTTCTGACCCCTCAGCACCTCACATATTTTATCTTCTTTTCTCCTTTCATCTATTAATGAAGTGTATACTATTTTTATCTTCATTTTATAGATGAGCAAACTAAGAAATGGGAGAGTTAATTAGCCTGGAGTCTTACAGCCTGTAAGTGATTCCATATCAGGGCGTCCAAAGCTAGCACCTACAGAGCCCTGCCCTGTCTTCCAGCTTTCTTTGCCTGTTATAATTCACACAGCTAGTGGAATCTTAGAAGTGGTTCTCTATTCTATCCATCTAGCCCACCAGTTCCTAGGAAGGCACGGAGCGACTTTAGCTTTAACTGCACCCATCTTTGAGTCACTCCTCCACCCTTCAACTCCCCCCTTGCCATGGTCTTGACTCCTAAACCCTTCTCCCAGTGTTCCCCACTCCTGGTGCTCCCACATTGCGGGTCCTCCTGGCCTCGGGAATCTTTCCGTTCCATTCCATGCTCCCCTGAGTGTAGCTGAGTCTGAGCTGCAAACGAATGGAGAAAAAAAAGGAAGAGATTATTCGTTTAGCAAAGTCAAACATCCATCAAGCAACTGGACTCTTCCTGGGGGCTTTTCCCAATGCTTTTTGGTGTTGAACTATGAGAGTTAAGTTTCTTTTCTCTGCTTTGAGTTGTAGTACGAAAGGCTTCCCTCCTTTTTTTCTAATTTATTGTATGTCTGGCCAACAAGGAATGAATTGGGAAGGGTTAGGATCCAGGTAGGAAGCTGGAATAGAAAAACTCCTTATCCTGTGGCAATGTGAAATAAGTGAGTGTAAATTTTAAAAATCTCGTTTCTTTAAAGTTGGGGGGAGGGATGTAGAGTGGAACTGAGCCTCATTTGCTCAGACCCCGACTGATGACTGAGCAGCTATCCAGAATGCTGGCACCCCAGAATATAGCTTTAAAAGCCACTGCTGGGGATCCCTATGATAAAACATACATGGAGCCCCCTGTTCTGGTGGTGGGAACGAGGGTGGAAGTTGTCAAGATAGCACAGTGTTGCTGAAATAAAGATGATGAGTGTGGAGGACGATTATGCTTGGAACTCCCAGATCATAGAATTTTCCACCAGAGCACCCAGGAGCTCCTCAGGGGTGCAAAGAACTGATCGTTGCAGTAGACTCTTCACTGTTGCCTGCCTTGAGGCTTTTTTCATGCATCTACATGAGACATTGCTGGTGGAGCGATCTTTCTAACAGGAGGTGTGATCAAGGCACCTCTGAGCTTTAGCCCCAGTCCTCATTAGCCTCAGGGCACAACGGGGTGGCCATCATGTTCCAGGAACTGCAAAGCCTTGTAGAGTTTTGTTTCCATCTCTCCAGCATGATCAGCTTCTATTAAGTATTCATTTCTTGAACTTGACAATCTGTTAAACCCTCATTTATTTGTCATTTCAAGCATGCGCTCTGTGGTTTCACTCCTCAGTGCATTCATTCTGCATGCTGTTTTATGATTCTCAAATGCTCATTTCTATCAGGCAACCTTCCTTTGTCCCCTTGGAAAATGACAACTAAACTTCAAAACTTATTCCAGAACCATCTTTTCTGAGAAGCTTTAAAAAAAAAACCTCACCAGAAAAAACCACCTCTGTTCTGTACTATTTTAATACTTTGTGTATAATTGTTATAAAATATAGCATATATTTATTGGTTTGAATGCCTGTCCCCCTTAGTAATCAATGAACTTATTGAGGGTAGGTTGACTTTTATTTAGCACAAGACTAGAAACAGTTGGTGAACTAAACTTCAGATCATCTGTCCATCAGAGAGTCTTAAGACTACTAATTGTGTTAATTACAGCAATGCCTAATTCCTGGTTCCATATAGAGTTGTCAGAGCTTGCATAGGGTAAAGACTAGATGTATAAAAACATTGTCAGAAGATTAAGTGATTATCTCTTCTTATAAAATTACAAAATATTTTATTTTCTTTTTTATGATTTTTTGACGGGTTTAGGGGTCTAATCTTATGCTATGAATATACATTACTTTTACATCAGAGGAAAAAAAACAGTTCTAAGTTTATCTCATCTAGGTATTTTTTTCTATAGGAATAAAAATTGGTATTTTGTGTTATTGATATTATGGCACACACTGTTGGGTGACTAGCCTGATATCTATTTACAACTCCTTTCTTTCTTGACCTCATCCTATATGGAGATAAGAAGAGCTAGTTTCTTGCTTCTCAGACTTTGCATCTAAAGTAGACATGTTTTGCAGATATGGCCAATAAGGTATCATTGGCCATCGCTGGACCAATTATTCCCTCCCTCCACCTCTCCACCCCCATTTTCTCATGCCTTGAGTACAGACTTGATGTCTGGAGCTATGGCAGCCATAATGAGTCACAAAATCATAACAATAGAAATCAAATTCTAGGCCAAGGGTGAGAAAAGATAGAGCTTTAATCTTTGTTGCCATTTAGCCACTGCACCAACCCTGATGTCCCACCTCCAGTTGTCTTATTACATTGGGAAAATATTGGTGTTATTTAAGACACTATTATTAGTTGGGTTTTCTGAACTTTTAGCCTTAAATATTCCTCATAGATACAGATAATTATAATAATTGGTGTACAATAATATAATATCAGTGTTGTTATAAAAATTGAAAGTTAAAAAAATGTAATATTCAACAATAAAAATTTAGTTTTTAAAATTATGGAGCCAAATAATCAGATTTTAAAAGTAAAGTCTTAGAAGACTTTTAATAACTTAAATAATTATTTATGGCATATTATTAACTTTGAAAAAGTAGGTTATAAATTGGTATAGAAAATATAATCTCAGTTTTATTGAAAAATATATGCATAGTAAAAAAAAATCCATACATCATACACTGTTGTCTTTGTTTTTGGTAATTGGACCACAGTGATCTGTATTTAATTCACTTAGGAATTTTCATGTTTTCTAAATGCCCTTTAGTGTACATAGATTATTTGTCTTAATTGAATTAGGAAAATTCATTTAAGAGAAATAATATTGGATGTTATTTATAAAGTAAAAAGACACCAGAGAACTGATATCTGGAACGTGGACAAGTTTGCTGTGTGGCCAGTATTAAGTTAGTTAAATGGTAATTGAGGGGAAAATGTAAATTATATTAAAATATCTTGCATTTTACTAGACTTGTATCCATGCCAACATTGATAAATACAGCCAGCCAATGATGCTTCAGAAGAACAATGGGATATTGGATAGGCAAAGAACGATAGATGCTTCCATTTGCTGTTGAATTAAAAGCAAGCTAAAATCCATTAACAGTGAAATGGAACCTTACTGTGCTTTTATTCTTCCTGATCCTGTCTGAATAATTCAGAGAATGGGCAAAAAGCCCAGATAAATGCATAGTTTTTATTTTCTCTTTGAGCCTTTTCTATCTTAGCTGTTTGCTTTCCTAAAAGGCTCTCAGTGGCTGCCGGTTTCAAAGTGTCATTGGGATCAACAACCTAGAAACCCTATTTCAGGACTCAGTGTGTTTTTACACAGAGGCAAATGCTAACCTCAGTCTTAAAACAATGAAACAGCAACTGTCGAGAGTAGAGGATTTTTTTTTAATTTTTTAAAAAATATTTTTTATTGATTTTTTACAGAGAGGAAGGGAGAGGGATAGAGAGTTAGAAACATCGATGAGAGAGAAACATCGACCAGCTGTCTCCTGCACACCCCCCACTGGGGATGTGCCCGCAACCAAGGTATGTGCCCTTGACCGGAATCAAACCTGGGACCCTTCAGTCCGCAGGCTGACACTCTATCCACTGAGCCAAACCGGTTTGGCGAGAGGTTTTAATGTCAAAATATAGTATTTTACATCCCTGTGCACCTAGAAGTTGTGTGATATGGGCAACTCTTTGCATCTCTCAGAGCTCCAGTTTCCACAGCTGTGAAATGGCTTTGCCACTTCCTCCCAGTGTTTTTGAGAGAGTACTAAGTGGAAACATGTCCACATGTAATGTACATTATGTCAGTTGTCATGAAAACCAAACATTTTAATGACCTCAACAAAACGGAAACACTTTGCTTTGAAATTTTAATAAACCCCCAATTAAACAAGGGTCTCTACAGGGAAGTTGCAGGAAAGGTATCCCCATAACACAGGGCTCTGTGAATCCAGGCAGTGGGATTCCCTTAGGCGTTACTGGGTGAAGGGTCATTACAGCCAACTTCAACCACGAAGGTCCTGAGGGACTGAGTTCCCTCTAAATCATTTTGTAGCCTGAAAGGGGATCTGTAGCCTAAGGTTTTCCACTTCATGGGGTCTCCCAGAGCTGGCCACCTCAAAATTATAACTTGTACCCCCTTCATTCTCTGAATCATTTAAATTAAATTCCACTCAAATGTGTTTCTATAAAAATGCATGTGTATAGAAAGCAGTGCGGGGCCCTGGCCAGGTAGCTCAGTTGGTTAGAGTGTCATCGGATATGCCAAGGTTTCAGGTTCAATCCCCAGTAGGACACATATAAGAAGCAACCAATGAATGGGTAAATACAAGGAACAACAAATGGATCTCTCTCTCTCTCTCTCTCTCTCTCTCTCTCTCTCTCTCTCTCTCTCTGTTTTCCTCTCTCTATTTCAAAATCAACAAATAAAAAAATGTTAAAAAAGAAGTATGAAAGCAGTGCAGGAAGGCTGTATTTCCTGAATCCCAACAGCAATTGTCTCATGTCTTGAGGGGTGAGGTAGCATGATCCAGGATCATTTTCTCTGCAAATTGGATAGTATTTTTATAATGAAAACAGTCTTTTAAAAGGCTGTTTTCCTGGGTGGAAAAAGAAAATAAAGGCTTTTGTGGATTGTTTTTTATTTGTTTTGTTCTGTTTTGCGTTAAGTATGTGATTAGTAGAAAACTTTCTGTTCTGCAAGGGGTAGTAGAGCCATTTATTTCCAAGGTGTTTTGAGCATAAAGAATAACAAACACAGAGGAATCCTTCTCCACTTCTTTTATAACATTTTGCTTATATCTTGGGTACTTTTTCCCTCCCTTCTGGAAGAAAAATATATAGTGGAGGAATTTGGCCATCTTTGCAAAATTGCCTTGGACCAGCCATGGTGTCGGAGACGGAACCTCTTCAATAAAGTAACAGTGGAGATGTCAGTAGTTGTACTATTAATATTTTTAAAAATATCATCAACAATCTTCTATTGTGAGAGCTGCAAAGGTGCTAGGCTGTTTGATTGCATTACATGTACTATCTACTTTAACCTTTATATAGAATAAGCCTAAGAAGTTTGTACAATGAAAAAAAAAGCTGAGACATGTACAAAGTTTCAATAATTTGCATAAGGTGACAGCTATGTGCTTGATACAAAATATAGTCAAGATGTCTGGCTGCAGAGTCCACAGTCAACAGACAATGCCTTGGAATTATCCACCGGAAATGAATTGAAATGGATCACTGGATGGAGGACAGATGCTGCTGCTTCCCAGGCTGATGGCTTTCTCCTACCCAGAGAGGCTAAATGCATGTTGAGAAGGGATGGTGCAAGTGTCCAGTCATACACTGAGTGTTTCTTATGATTTTTATAAAGGGACTAGAGGCCCGGTGCACAAAAATTTATGCACTCAGGGGGCATCCCTCAGTCCAGCCTGTCCCCTCTAACAGTCTGGGAGCCTTCACAGGGTGTCCTACTGATGTCCCTGTGGGGAGCGGGCCTAATCCGCAGTCTGGCCTCCCTCTGTGGAAGGCAACTGGCCGATCAGGTATATAGATACTTTCTGAAGACAGTGCAGACTCCTTCCTTATTTCTTTCCTCTGTGGATGGAGAATAGGGGACTAACTGACAGGAGCCCAGCAACGGTGGAGTTCAGCCCCCTCACTTCTCAGCTGAACATACAACTGCCTCACATTCCTAGTGGAGCTGTTTTCAAGTGGCTAAAGTGCTGGCAATTCATGCCTCCCGGCCTTTCCCCTCGTGTTTCCTCCTGGGGTCAGTTGCAAACTTCACTGAGACACCGAAGCAACTCTGCCCCGGTAGTTCTGTACTGGCCCCTGCCTGGGCCTGGCCAGGTACTCTTCCTTGAGGTCTCTGGGTCCACAGTCTGAGCTCAGGGAGGTCACCCAGGGCCTGTTCCCCCAAACAGGTGGGGCAGGGGGGCTAGCTTGAAGAGCTGGAGGAAGATGGCAGAGTAAGAGTTGGTATGAACCAGCACCTGCTTAGCCAGACTTCCTAAGCTCCCCACCGGGCCCAGGCTGGGCCCCTTCCCCACACCAGGAGGATCCCAGCTGAGGTCCCCTCCCTGCACCCAGCGCTCTCCTCCCTGTTCTACCAATGGGGGAAGGGAACAGCTCACCTGCTCTGGACCCTGCGAACCTGGCAGGCTGAGGCACAGGCGGTGCAGCCTAGGGTGCTGGTGGATGGGAGCCTTCTCCTCCTCCCTGAAGCATGGGGCAGGTTGCAGCAGCTCACAGCCGCCCCTGGGCACCAGCCCAGCAACCATGTAGGCAGGAGCTGGGCCTCTGAGGGGAAGGAGGAGGGATGCGTGGGCCAGGGCAGAAGTGGGGAACTTGGCAGTATAAACACCCTGTCCCCCATTTCGTGCGAGCCCCTTGTGCTGCATTCCCGAACCCCTGGGTACCCCTGCCCAGCACTGTGCTCTCGGGCCTGGGGTGGGGGTGAGGGACCTGGAGCTGCGGCCTGAAGGCAGCCCTCGCTGCCTTGGAATCGCAGTGGTCGATCAGGGAGGGATGTGGGATGCCAAATTCCACCTCTCTCCCTCTCTCTCTCTCTCTCAGAGAGGGCCCCATGTCTCTGGTGGGTGGGCGGGGACTCAGGCGAGGCGGTCGGCAACCCTTGCCTTCGCCTGAGCACCCGCCCACCCCCAGGTCGCACACAGGAGTGGCTGATTGCTTTGCCTGAGCCCTTGCGATGGCGGCTTGCACTGTCCTGCCCTGCCTGCAGTATGCAAATTAGCCGGCATCTTTGTTTGCAGTTAATTTGCATATCCCTCTGATCAGCCAATGATGGGCATAGTGAAGGTACGGTCAATTACCATGTTTGTCTATTATTAGTGTAGATGATAGGCAACAGTCTGTGCACAAAATGCTCATGGAGTGAGTCAGGAGATCATGAACCCCACTCATTTGGAGTTCCCAATGTCATATTAGCAGGGCTCCACAGAACCATACAGCTGGAATGGGCTGTGAGGATACAGACGGCCTTTGATGTTTTTGTTTACCCAGGATTCATTACACTTTCTTTTGAAAAAGTATATCCTCATTTCCTCTTGAGGAATTAACCGCTTCAGTATTTATAGTCTTTTTTTGCCAATTAGAGGAGTAACCTAGTCAAAAACTCGGTACATGAGATAAGACAAGGTCCATCATGTGCTCCCTTTCTGGAACTCACATTACCAGTTAGCATGTTGAAAATACTGAAAACAACTGGAGTTCTCATTCATTCCAGAGATCTGGAGCCTCTGGAACTCCCTGAGTCCCATTAGAAACCAACTCTTCTGTTTCTCTTTACTCTTATATGCCCACTTCCTTGAATCAGCCTCCCAACGAGTTTCTCTTTTGGCCTAGAAATTCTAGAGACTGTTTCTGTGACTTTCATCCAAAACACCCAGCCATCATATAAGCCATTGAGCCATTTGTGTAAACCACTTTTACAAAACACAGGAGTCATCTACTCAGTATTTCAGATATTCCAACGTTTGTTTTATTGAAGAAATTCTTATATAATATTCTGATGTGTCAAACGAAGCTCTACCCCAGGCACTTTGTATCTATGAATGTGCGGAACATCTCCAGTGTGGGAGGAACTTACTGCCTTATGAAGCTGATGGCAGCTGATGTTGTTGGAGGATCATTTCTTGTATTTGGCTAAAATTTGCTTCTTGTCTTTCTATCCTCTTGACCCCTGTTCTGCCATCCACCACACAGAATAACACTGGATAGCCTCTCCTTTGGACTCCTTGTTTCATATGCAACCAGTTGTACACTTAGATATATGGATGAACTGCTCATGAAGACTAGAGTGTAACTCCTGCAGTTCTAACTTGAGTGTCATCTGAGTTAAAGGACTCTCTCTCATCCGCTACCTTTGTCAAGCAAGCAGGGGTGAGTTCAGAAAACCCTAATGCACAAAAATAACAGAGAAATTCCTTTTTCCTGAATCCTATCACTATTGATGTAAAAGAGAGTCTAGGCAGCAGTTCTCAACTTGTGGGTTGCGACCCTTGAAAATACATCCTGCATATCAGGTACTTACATTAAGATTCATATCAGTAGCATAGTTACAGTTATGAAGTAGCAACAAAAATAATTTTATGTTTTGGGGTCACCACAACATGAAGAACTGTATTAAAGGGTCGCGGCATTAGAAAGGTTGAGAACCACTGGTAAAGGCTTTATTTCTTCAACTCCTTTTGATTTAATGTCATCAGCTACCCACTTCCACGTGTAACCTAACTCTTGCAGTGATTCATTCAATAGATACTTATCAGGCAGATGTGCCAGGTGCAAGATAGAGTGTTAGGTGCTTGGGGAGGTATAAAACAAGAAATCAGTAGCTAAAATCTAGAATAAAGAAATCAAACATCCACTTACTTGGTATATATAAAATCAGTACCCAAGCAATTGATTTTTGTTGTTGTTATTTGATTTCTTTGTTTGTTGCCTCCATGTAGCTCCGTGATGCTATGTAGACACAGCTAGTAGAGGTGTAATTCTTGGAAGCATCTTCGCCAGGACAGTGCCCAGGAAGGATGGATAGCACACGGGCTATTAAAGACCCAAGAAGAAGCGCTCTCTCTTTCTCCTGAGAGGTTTCCTATGATGGTTCAGTGAGAATTAGTGGTTCTTCCCCAGGGCTGGCTTTAATCTTGATTTGTCCCTGGTCTAAAATGAGCTTTGAGAATACAGGTGAAGCCTTTATAGCAGTGGTTCTCAACCTTCCTAATGCTGCGACCCTTTAATACAGTTCCTCATGTTGTGGTGACCCTCAATTTCATGTTACAAATTGAACATAATGAAAGCATAGTGATTAATCACAAAAAGAATATGTAATTACATATGTGTTTTCTGATGGTCTTAGGCGACCCCTTTATAGAAACTTTCAAACACAGCAAGAAGTTATTGAAATGTCCTGGCCAGGTGGCTCAATTGGTTAGAGCATCATCCCTGCACCAAAAGGTTTCAGGTTCAGTTCTAGGTCAGTGCACATACTTAGGTTGCAGGGTCCATCCATCCACTGGTTGGGGTGCATATGAGAGGCAACCAATTGATGGTGATAGGGTCGGTCTCTCTCTCTCTCTTTCTTTCTCTCTCTCCTTTCCCCTTCCTATTCCTAAACATATCATCCAGTGAGGATTAAGAAAAAACTGCCCTGGCTGGTATGGTCAGTGGTTAGAGGGTTGGCCTACTCACCAGAGGGTTGCATATTTGATTCCCGGTCAAAGGCACATACCTGGATTGCCGATCCAATCCCACCCTCCTTTGTTGCATGCAGCATGTGTGGGAGGCAACCCATCGGTGTGTCTGTCACATCGATGTCTCTCTCTTTCTCCCACATCCTCCTCCCTTCCACTCTCTCTAAAAATCAATGGAGAAAATATTCTCACTCTTCAGGTGAGGATTAAGGAAAACCTATTGTAACACGGCAAGATGAGAAAAAGAGGGGAGGAGAAAGGAGTAGTAGCAAAATAAATTTTAATTGTTTGTGTTAGTATAGTAGGAAAGAACCGTGTTTTATGATTACATATTGCTCACATACTGACAAGGTAGATGATGATGGCATATTCTTTAAAACCAACTGGTGCTAATATGAAAATACTGATCATGAAAGATACAGAAATAGTATATCTCTTTTAAATTTCAGAGGACAGCCTATGTAATAGCTTGTGGCAGGTAGTTTGACAGGTCTATGGACATAATATGAGAGCACAGCCTAATTTGTACCTTCTAGACTTTTCTAAAGAGAGAGTATCACCTCTGATGCAGAACTGATGTTCTAAGGAAGATTCGCATCACTGCTTCCTAAGCACCATTCACTTTTCTTTCCTTTACAAACGAAGGATTTTTTTCCCAGGCCTGGCTCTATCCACCTTTCCTCCATGCTCGCATATCAGTTTGACAGTTCTGATCCCCAAAGATTAGAGGTGTGATGGATGGGAGAGGCAGTGAAGAAAACATTGTTTGTGCTGCAAGAAAATCCACCATATCCACACAATGTATGAATCCGGTATTTGATAACATTAGCACATGCTTGGTCCAAAGATAAGGACTGGGCATTAGAGGAGAGAAGAAGGTCAAGTACAGTGGAGAGGAGAGTTTTACTTAGTTGGCCTCAAGTATCTCCCTCATGCCAGGTCCCAAGGGAAGAAAAGACTATAACAAGAAATAATAAGAGTTTCTATAGGCTTCAAGGACTCCAGGGAGGGACCTCTGCACCATATGCTTGTGGACACCAGAACTACATTGGAGACAAACCCTCCCAGCACTTCTGTGTGTAGATGAGATGCATAGTATTAAGCCAGACCTGGGTCTGAATTAAAGACCCTGGTTCTCACTTTATGGTTGTGTCACCTAGGGCATATCACTCCTTGTTGTACCTTGTTTTCCTCATCTAAGAAATGGATCATAGTCAGGATTATATGTGTGAGCTAGAAAGGAATATTTTGTTATTTTTTTCTCATTTTCAAGTCAATAATGACAAAAATTATTTTACCCCAAGTCTTAGCTTTTCTAAGAAAAAAATTGTTATTCTGAAACTTTTAGTTTAGCAACAAAATGCAGACTGATGCCAGGGAAATTGGGTGATTTAGAGTACACTTAGTTCCATCATTATGAATGGGTTATATTCCAAAGGGTTATTTGTATATAAGCCATCTACCATGTTCCAAGCACTGAACAGATGCTAACGGCTGGGTGCCTTCCAGACTAAAATGGCATCTGACATTGCAGCAGCTCCTACAGCAGCTCGTCCATTCTACCACTACCCATGAAGATAGAGAATGAGTAAAAACTCACCCCTCCTAAAATTAAGACAGAATTTTAGAAGGGTTCTTAATTATTTTAAATGAAAAGAAATATGTTGCATTAAAATTTCAAAAAGCGTCCACCCAGTCTTCAGCAAAGATGCTCATAGGCAAAGTAGGCATCACAGAAGACTGGAAGAGAGTTCTCTCATCTCACATTGTTGTCCTGGTGCAGACATTCCGGTTCCTATTGAATTAAAACCAGGCAACTACATTTAAAAATATATATATTTTATTGATTTTTTACAGAGAGGAAGGGAGAGGGATAGAGAGTTAGAAACATCGATGAGAGAGAAACATCGATCAGCTGCCTCTTGCACACTCCCTACTGGGGGTGTGCCCACAACCAAGGTACACACCCTTGACCAGAATCGAACCTGGGACCCTTCAGTCTGCAGGCCGACGCTTTATCCACTGAGTCAAACCGGCTAGGGATACATATTTAATAGTATTTTTCCAATCAATTAGATATCTTTCCTATGCCTTCTACCCCCAAAGAATACAGCAGAGCAGAAAACTGTCAAGAATTGGGGAGGGGGACTTGGGAAGTATGGTACTCAATAGTAAACAATGAAAGCAAATATAAAGATACATAGAAACAGTGCATTGTGGGGATTAGACAGGTCATGCCATGTATGCAGTAGAGACAGAAGGGTTCCCAGTTCAATGCAATAGATCCATGTTACCTAAATATCTTACAGAAATCGGGAAGTGGTTTGGGAGCCTTGCCCATCACTCCGGTTGTGTATTGGAGACGGGACTCCAGCATTAGACAAATGAGCAGCCGAGTTAAGAGAAATCCTTACATTATTGGCAAAACCCAGTCTGGAGACATCTTACTTCATTCAAGGCTGGGTAAAGAAAATAAAAAAGGGGGGCATATAAGAATTACAAGAGAGGAAGATATAAGAAGAACATGTTTTTGAAAGAGATATTGCAATCCAAAGACAAATTTTAAATTGAATATTTGTTCAAATAAACCAGGAAAAAGGTATCCATTAAATAGGAACAAAAAAGTCACATAGGAAAAGTAGTCTAAAGTCAAAGAGCAACAGAATGGGATGAAAATCAAGTTGAGTAAGTTTTAAAAAAAAGTTCAAAAATACAAAAATTATAGTAGCAAAATTGCAGACACATTTGATGCAAATGGAGGTGAAAATATAAAAGATGTGGAAAGTCAAATGAGGATGGTAGAAGGAAACCTGAGAAAACAAAAACATGAAAATGAAGGGAAGTAACAGGAGAAAAGATGGTCACTAAAGACTAGGAAAGAGAAAAAATTTCCAGTATTTGGATAATTGCTAGCACTAATAAGGGAAATTTACAAACGCGACTAAAGTGGTGATGGAGTGTTTACTAAGAGGAGATCTCTCTGAGCTGGACTCCTAAGGACACAGATGAAAAGAGGTGTATGCTAAGCAAAACCAAAGAGCCACACACTAGATGCATCCTGGTGGAAATATGTAGTTCAAGTTTTGGGGGAGAACCCTAATTGGTTTGGCTCAGTGGATAGAGCGTCGGCCTGCGGAGTGAAAGGTCCCAGGTTTGATTCCGGTCAAGGACATGTACCTTGGTTGCAGTCACATCCCCAGTAGGAGGTGTGCAGGAGGCAGATGATCAATGTTTCTCTCTCATCAATGTTTCTAACTCTCTATCCCTCTCCCTTCCTCTCTGTAAAAAATCAATAAAATGTATTAAAAAATAAAAAGGCTTCTTCCCACGGGGACAAAAAGTAAACTAGCTTCTTTTTATAATACAATAATTCTTTTTTAATAGGGCACTGATCTGTAAAATATAAGCTAAGTACTACTAAAGAAATGCAACCGTGAATAAAAGATCAGGTTTGGGAAACTTTAGTGAAATTAAATGCTACGCAAAATGAATTCATGAGTCAAATGTTTATTTCACCCTAAAGGAAAAGATACACACCTATATTGTTTTGGTTTCAATCTTATGACAGATACAAATAACTTTAAAATAGCCTCTCTCATGCTGCTCAGCTGTACCAGACGTGACTTTAATTAAAATTTCCTTTTTCTTCCTCCCTCATCTGTGTTTCAAAGATGACTTGGTTACATCATTTCATTGAGTCCATATAATCCTGAGCATCTCCATGCATAAACAGAAAGCAAATGCCTCTCCTAAGAGTTCCCCAGTGACTCTTTCACCAAGGATTTTAATAAATTCAGAGACTGTGAATGTCTCCAAGCGTGTATTCATGAGCTTTATGGAGAGCGTGTGGAACCCTATCGGTTCCTTGTTCTGTGCAGCTCCCAGTATTCTCCAAACTGGATGACTGTTCACTTTTTGGTTCATCATCAGACAATGCCATCTCAGTTCACTGTGTGTTTTTGTATCTCCTTGTTTATTGGTGGGCAACACTTTAATGGAATTCCATCAAGTAATTGCTTGAAGAATAGCCTGAATTATGCCAAGGTTAATGAGAGCGGTCAGGGTCTATTTGGAGTCCTGGTTTCTAGCATCTTTTCTTTTCTTTTTTTAAAGTTTGTAATTCTTTTTTTTATTAAAAGAATCTTTATTGTTGAAAGTATTACATAGGTCCTCCATTTTCCCCCATTAATCTCTTCCCGCCTGCTCCCATCCTCACCCGTCTCTTCTCCCCTCAGTTACCACCCCCCTGGTCCTCACCACCCCATTCTCTGTGTCCACAGGTTATGAATATATGCATACAAGTTCATTGGCTGATCTCTTTCCACCCACCCTCCCGTGCCTTCCCTCTGAGGTTCAATAGTCTGTTCATGCTTCTATGACTCTAGGTCTATTTTTGATCATCAGTTTATTTGGTTTATTAGATTCCACATATGAGTGAGATCATGTGATACTTATCTTTCTCTTCTAACATCTTTTCATCCAACTACAAAGACCATTCTCTTCGGGAGAGAATGCTGGGTGCAGATTGCTTCCCCTGCTGTAGGGCCTGTGCTGAAGATGGCCTTCCCCTGAGTTAATGCATTGCAGTAAGAGCAAAAATAATAACAATTAGCTGCACAGCATATGTCCTTAATGGCTTGATAAAGGACCACAAGGGGCATCGTGAAGAAGATGAGTGTGGAAAAGACTCCTTTTTATTAAGCTTAGCGGGGGAGGAGGTTTAGGATATTCATTTCCATAGATAAATAAACAAGCCAAAGCAAAGGAACATCTGCTGGGACGGGCTCCTCCAACATGGAGCAGATGTGTTTCAACAACAAAACATACCCTAGAAGCATGTTAAGGTTTAATTATTTAGTTATTGCATTGATCTGAGGAGCGAGGGGGCAGGGATGGATGGAGGAAGCATATTGTCAATTTACTGAGCCTGGTAATTCAATTTTGAATGCAGCTGAAGCCCCCACATGCTGAAGTTTCTCTCAGAACATATGCTAACTGCTTTTTGATACACAGAGCTGGACTGCGTTCATCCCACTGCACGTGTGTGAGATATCACTCTGGTTCATTCTCTTCACGCCATCTCCGCTGACCCTACCCTCAGCTCCCCGCCCCTGCGTTTTTGTAACAATTTCCCATGTCCTCTCTCTGCCTTTAGTTCCACCCTGCTCGAAACTTGTCTCTCTCTCTCTCTCTCTCTCTCTCTCTCTCTCTCTCTCTCTGAAAAGCAATCAATCAATAAAAAGTATTACCCCTGGGTGAGTTTGAACCACCAAACCTTCAGTTAGCAACTAATGTGCTTACCCAGTGCACCACAGAGAGGACTATACAGCTTAGCTATGACTTCAGCTACAGCAGAGATGCTGTCTCTCTTTGCCCTTTTGTCTATAACACACAAGTGCTCTGCCATACACACATAGTCACACCATCAATGTCTCTGATCTATCATAAAACTCTGTGTGTATGTGTGTATATTCAGCAAGCAGGACCAGCAAAGCATTTAATTCCTCAAAGGTACTTAAAAAGCACTGTGTTTAGACATCCCAGCAACTCCTTCATGCACCTGGGAGAGGTGGGGATGAAAATGTGCTTCATTTATATGGATGGCTTCCAAGCTTTAGAAGCGCAGTCTGAAAGGTGAGACGTCACTAACAGCAATGGGCATTGGTGTACATTCATGGAAACCTTCATTTCCCCCAATGCTGAGGATGGGGATTAATTGTTTAATATTCACAAAGGACTCTGGGGATGAAAAGACTCGCATAAAAGCTGAAAACGACTCTACTTTGTTTGCTTTTCCTCGCCCTGTGGTTGAATCTACAGGGCCACCGTGTCTTTGAAGCAGCTCCAAGATTATAATAACGATGACCACCCTTGGAGTTGGGAGAACCGAGCAAACAGGAATAATTTAGACTCAGCTGTAATTCTAGTAACTGCAAAAGCAAGGACGTTAGTATTAAACCTCTCTACCACCTGCTAGCTCTGTAACCTTGGACAAGAGATTCTATTTCCTTAGCTGAAAAATGGGCCAATACATCGACTTAGTTAATGTCAAGTTACAGGTGTTTTAAAGGACTTACGTAGTGCCTGACACATTGCTGGTAGTTTTGCAGTTATAACTCTTATTGCTGTTGCCAATGTTTGAGGAATATTAATAAATAAGGTTTCCAAGTCCTGATGCTGCAGAAGCCAACATTGATCCTAAATAAATTAAAAAATGACAAAAGAGAACAAATGAATCAGACTAACAGGCAGGAAATCTTTTAAATTATTTGTGATTGTGTGTGTGCGTGTGCGTGTGTATGTGTGTGTGTGTGTGTGTGTGTGTGTGTGTGTGTGTAATAGAGAATTCTGCTATTATTTACCTAAGATTAAATAACTTTGTCATTTAGTTCATAATTGCTTTATTTTTTCATTCTAATATCCCAGCTAATTTCTTGAATATGGATCTAATTTCAACTTCCACTCACACCCTCACTGACACCTGTAGTGTTTTTTGCAGTGTTTGTCAAAAGTGAGGACTTAAGGATCTGTGACTTGTTTGAGCAGCTCTACATTAAGTGGACCCTTAACATACGCAGCTTAGCTATAAGGTGCCAGGGAAGAGGCAATAGATTGTAGGACCAACTCTGTCTCCATCTTATTTGGACATGGGGGATTATCTTCCCACTTTTTCCAAATTGTAGACACTCAGGTAAAGAGGTGGGAGTTAGCAGGAAGGGATAAGAGAACTACAGTGTTTACGCTGCTTTGAATTCTACCAGATTTCCTCCAGGTGGGGATCAATGCCGACCACCACCTAACTCCTCCTGTTCACTGTCCCCTTGGGGCTGAAGCTGCTTCTTCAGTCTCAAGGAAGTAAGGACCCTGGCCTGGGGTTCCCCTCCCTGTGCTGACCACAGCAGCTCTGTGAATGCAATAGTGATGCATCTAGGGACCTTCAACCAGACTGCCGTGGAGAGAAAGAGAAAATCAAGGACTCCCAACAGGTACATTTACTCAAATTTTAAAAAATGTTGGTCTGTAGACCCTGGTTTATAGTATAAGCCACCTGGCTTCTCTGGTATGTACAAATGAGGAAACCTGGAATGCTAAAAATTACAATGTTTGTGGCAGGGTCAATGGCCCTTCTGAATCCAGAAAGGAATTAAAAAAATAGAAACCAGGAGTTTCTGCCTGTTCTCTGTGTGTATCGTCGTATTATAAGAGGAAGGCTTAAGAAGGCAGCTTACAAAATCTCTAAGAAAAATGTCCCTCTCTGAGTCAGTTTTAGAAAAAAAGACAGGGCCACAATAATTGGATTGGCAAGAGGAGGGAGAGAAGGGTCCTCCTTCAGGATCAATATCAATAATAAACAGCTCGCCGAAAGAACTGCCTCTAACATTAATTAGCTCTGTGATGCTAGGAAATTCAATTAAACTTTGCTGGCCTTGTTTGTTTGTTTTCCTTGCTTGTTTGCTTGCTCTTTTTCCCCCCTCTGTAAATTTAGATTAACCAAAGAACTTTTAACTAGACAACTGAGCAAAACTTTGACAGCAATTCCTCTGCATGTGAATATATTTCTTCAAGGACAAAACTCACAGTTGTCAGGGTCCATAGTTGGGAGTTGAGGTATGCTGGATCCTCACAACCACACGTTGCTGGGAATGGATCAGACACAGAGCATTGGAGTTAAAGATTTAGCTCAAGGGTCCAGAGCATCATAACAGCCTGTCTTAGTTTGGTAAGAATTGATATCCATGGATTTCCAAATAGAGGGTACATAAGTCATATCCAGGAATACTTAACCTGGCAATAATGACCATGTTATATAAGGAATGGTGCAAGAAGCCACCTAGCAACAACTGAGCACCCAGAAATAGCCCCATTGTAAACACTGATCACAAGCAACATGGGCAGGTGAGTGGCCTGGCTAGAAAAGGTAGGATTCAGTCTCAGTGGCTTCAGAGGAGGGTTCTACTGTGAAAGTGGAAGTGAAGAGAGGGAAACTGAGGCAGAAATCCGGGCAAAGAGAGGGCAAAATAGTAAGGAAGTTGTTATCTAGTGGAATTTAGGCTCACCTGTATTTGGCAAAGCATTGACTAAGTCATGGCCCTTTTCTCTGAAGAACCAAGGTTGCACATAGCTGAGCTGAGAGCACCTTATAAATGAGCTTCCAGACTTCTGCATCTGGCCAAGATCGGATTTATCCCTCTACCTAAAACAAATACAAAATTAAACACAATAAATAGAACAGTGATTTTAAGACAGTTCACATGGGTAACGAAGGGTAGTGATTGCTGGGATTTGGGCGATACACATTTTGGTGAAGCCTACAATTGCCTCAGTAAGAGAATTTTTAGGCTTGGTGGTACCGGGGGTAAAAACATGGGCAAAGGTAGGCGGGATCCTTGAATTGAAGAAGCAGAGCCTGGAATGACCCGAGTGGTTATATGTTCAAGTACTGGAGAGGAAACAGGAAACAGAGAGGTCAGACAAGGCAAATAAATTGCCCCAGGTCACATGGCTGGTACGTAGATGAACCAGGATTCAAACCCCAAATCTGTACCTCGTCTACATATCGTGTTGCTTCCTTTCTTGGTGTTGGATAATTCAATTCTGAGACTAGAAATCCAAGCCCTCTGTTTGTCCTACAAGTAGAAGTTAATGAAGCCCTTGACTTCACACATGACAGCACAGAAAAACAATATTCATCTGACAATAATAACTAGCATTTGTTTACTATTTAGTATGTATCCAGGCCGTGTGTCGTACCTGCATCCATCCATTTAATGCTCTCAGCAAGCAAGAGAGGAGTCTATTTATTTTTCCCTCTGAAGAGTCTAGCTGCTGGAGCCAGTCTATTAACCACCCAGGCCTTCACAGTTCACCGCCCTCCCATCAACCCGGCCTCCAGACTTCAATGCAGAGCAGACGTTAGCGGCTCACCAAAGAGGACTGTGCTGAGAAAAGGCAGTGCTCGAAGGAGAAAAGCATCGCAGCTAATAAACTAGCCCCTCTTAACAACTTCAAGATCTTTATTTAATGTGTAAAACGCAGAGACCCAAAGTGGGTCCTCGATTCTAGGGGCCATTTGGAGTCTTAACCGGGATAATGTGAACTTTGATCTCTTTTCCTAACAATTGCAGAATTTAAATAGGATGTGTTGAGACGTATTCTACTGTGTCTTGTTGAGCCCAATATTTAGTAAGATGTATAATCCTGTGGGGTGTGATGCCCCAGGTATAGTGTAAACCTTTGAATCCATGGATTCCTAGTATATAATTTTTTGTCCACAGCTATATGCCTGCTTCTTCTTTTGCCATATAAAGTAAAAAACAGTAATGAATCAAGATGTGCCAACTTTAATGAAGCAACCCACTTTCCAATTTACAGAAGAGAGAGTAGACATTAAATTATCCCCATTCACTCAAAAAAGAAAATATGAGTCTCCAGTCAGGAAATGATAGTCTCCCTATGAAAAGTCTAATTTTGTAACCACACGTGCAGATGCACATTTGTGTGTGTGTGTGTGTGTGTGTGTGTGTGTGTGTGTGTGTGTGTGTGTGTGTAAGACAAATATGGAGCATTACTACATATTTCATTAAGTCCTAAGAAAGCTCCTGACAGACACTAATAATTGATTGTATAATTTTTTCCTCCTTGTCCCACATAGAATCTCAGTCTCTTTTTCAACACAGCTCAACTCTAGAAAACTCTACCAATTTATCTAGTTGGCATTTAAAGTGAATCCTATTAGCCTTCCGTGGACCTGCCTTTCAACTGGAACATTTTCAATAACAGAGAACCCCCTATTTCTAAGTCAGCAAGCCACATTTTGAGATTGTCCTAATTGTTTGAAGTTCTTTCTTGCATTGAATGAAAATTACTTTCAATTCACTTCTACATATAAGTCCTAATTCTTCTCTCTGGTCCCAGTGGAAAACTCAGCTTGTACTGCTTTATACCCCAAATGGCTTCCACACTCCTGTCTGCACATAGCCTTATTTGATTCAAAGTCTTTCATTTTTACTCAAGAATGAAGTGTTTTAAGAAACAACTATCCATTGCCCTGACTGGTTTGGCTCAGTGGATAAAGCGTCGACCTGCGGACTCAAGGGTCCCAGGTTCGATTCTGGTCAAGGGCATGTGCCTTGGTCGTGGGCATGTCAAGACTCTATAGAATTAGGCCCTAGCTAGGTAGCTCAGTTGGTTAAAGCCATGGTCAGCAAACTGTGCCTCCCGAGCCACATGCGCTCTTTGGCTCCTTGAGTATGGCTCTTCCTAAGCCTTAGGAGTACCCTAATTAAGTTAATAACAATGTACCTACCTATATAGTTTAAGATTAAAAAATTTGGCTCGCAAAAGAAATTTCAATCGTTGCACTGTTGATATTTGGCTCTGTTGACTAATGAGTTTGCCGACCACTGGACTAGAGGAACCAGGTAAATAGCAATGAGAGCACAGTGTGACGTGTGCTGAGACAGGGACGCTCAGGGGGCTTTAAGAGCATAAACGAGAGGCCAAGAAACCCTAAATCTGGAGCGGAGTTGTCAAGGACCGCTTTCAGGATAAAAGGAAGCCTAGAAGAATGAGCATGCTTTAGCAGGCAAGGGGTGGGTAGAGCGGAAATTAAAGGTAGGAAAGTGATCCAGCAAAAACAGCTGAATGCCCAAAGGATGGGAGGTAAGAATCAGCAAGACCCAGCTGTGGAGTGTGTGTGTGTGTGTGTGTGTGTGTGTGAAGCAGTGAGTGGGTACAAGAACCTGAGGACTTTTGAAACCTTATTGGGTGATCTCAATGTCATTCCAAAGGCTTTGGGATGGACTGCAGCCAGGTGCAACATGGTACATTTGTTAGAAAGACCACCCTGCCACAGGAGGATGGATAATGCATGATGAGGCTGGGCTGAGGCAGGGAGCCCAGTTGAGAGATTGTTACTCTAACTATGGAGTGAGATGAGGTAGGCAGACATCAGGATGGGGGATGGGGGTTCATCCCTTCATCCTGATGGTCACTCCTCTCATTCAGTTCAGGTTTGCAAAGCTCCTCGGCTGACATAATACTCCAAAATAGAATAAAAATCCCCACTGTGACCTGAGCCATTGCAGAATAAAGCTGAGTTACCACCTTGCTTGTGTGGGCACTACAGAAAATGGTCACATTTCCTTTTGGGAGCTGTACCACATTGTTTATTAACATTATGGCTGCAGTAGACTAGAGCTTATTGATCCTTTTTGTGCTATGTAGGCACATGTTTCTTTCTCTGATAATTATGCTATATTTTTAGTTCGGGTACAAAATGTTGCATTTATGCTTGATATAATACATATCTCTTAGCTTTCCCCTGGTATTCCAGATTGCTTAGAATGCTTTAGATTTTAGCTCTAATATCCAGACAGTAGTTCAGATGAAAAAAGGCTACAATCTTTTGTTTGTTTGTTAATCCTCACCCAAGGATATCTTTCCAGTGAGTCTTAGAGAGAGTGGAAGGGAAGGGGAGGTACACAGAGAGAGGAACATTGATGTGAGAGAGACACACTGATTGTTTGCTTCCTGTACATGCCCCGACCAGGACCGGGGATCAAGCCTACAATCAAGGTACATGCCAGCCTTGGGCAAACTATTGCCTGCGGGCCGGATCCGGCCCATTTGAAATGAATAAAACTAAAAAAAAAAAAAGACCGTACCCTTTTATGTAATGATGTTTACTTTGAATTTATATTAGTTCACACAAACACTCCATCCATGCTTTTGTTCCGGCCCTCCGGTCCAGTTTAAGAACCCATTGTGGCCCTCGAGTCAAAAAGTTTGCCCACCCCTGGTACATGCCCTTGACCAGAATTGAACCCAGGACCCTTCAGTCCCCAGGCTGATGCTCTATACACTGAGCCAAATCAGCTAGGGCAAAGACTACAATCTTTAAAGTCAGACAGACCTTAGCTAAAATCCTGGTCTGACAACTTATTAGGTTCCAGGTGCTAAAAGCCTTATCATTTCTAACGTAAGTATTTTAAAAATGAAATCAAATATTGATTGTATTATTGCATTGCATCGATGTATATAAATGTTATATATAATACCATTGTGAGGATTAATAGAAATAATACATATAGAATGCCTGCCTTGTAGTTGTTAAATGCTGATTTTTAAACTGTGGCCTCTTAGCTCCAAGCACACTCCCTGTGTTTAGCACTGGGACATGGTGCCGGAGTAATTTGCGTTTTCCAGCAAGCATACTTACCCTTTCCTCATCAATAAGAGTTTATTAGCCCTTGTGCTCCCTTGCCTTGGATTTTATTAATGGGGCTTTGAGTTAGGTGTCCAAGAGCAGAAATGAATAACTATTTAGAAGTTAACTCCCCATGATAGCAATTACTGATTAGCAAAGAATATTTATCATTTCCCAGGAACTCTTAAGTGCTTTATATGTATAAACACACTTTATCCTCAATAAACTGATGGGGGAGTTTCTATTATTATTATCATCACCCCCGTTACGGAGTGAACCAGACTAAACATTATACTGTTAATGAATTGCATAGGTTTGCTGTGGTGGGTTGAATGATATGTCCACCCATACTCACGACTGTGACCTTATTTAGAATAACAATCTTTGCAGATTTGATTAAGTTAAAAATTTTAGGAAGTATCCGTTTTGATTAGTGTGGACCCTAAATTGAAGTTGAGAAACATAAAATAACTGTAAGCATGAAGAAGAGGCGAATATGAATTTTTGTGACCAGCTAGCAGCAATATCTGAGCAGAGTTTTGTGAGACAATAAAGTTCACCAGTTAGAAGGACTGAGGGTGCACTCTGACTATATGCAGAAATATTCCAAATTCCCAAGCAACATTGAACATATTGTACATTTCTTCTCCTCTATTGCCCACCAACCACCCTTGATGCCTCTGAAAAAAAAACTGTTTTTACAAATACTTTCCAAACACACTCTACAGAAAGGAGAAAACTAAAGACTCATTCATGTGCCCCCAGTGTTACAGGCCTTTATATCAAGGTAAATAATTGTGTGGCTGTAGTTTTTCGATGCTATGGTATATAACAAGGGCAATCAATCTTTTCCAGGACTAGAGAGTCAGAAAAACGTGGAGATGTTTATACCTTCTCCCATGCAGAGACAAAATTATTTAACTTGCTAATTCAATAAGGGTCCATCCAGGTAAACAAAAACCGTGCCAGGTAAATTAGATAGAGAGACATTAATATAGGGAATTGGTTACAAAAATGCTGGCAGAGATGAAAGAACAAAGGGGAAGGAGAAAAAATGAAATTAGAAACCCTGGGAAGTCACTGCTATCTCTAGGGCTGGAGAGAAGATGGGTGGGGGCTGGGTTACAGGAGCAGGACCAGGACAAGGATCTGGCAGACAGGAACTGGCCCATGGAGGGAGGAATTGGGGCAGTGGGAGGGAAAGTGCTAAAGCCACAGAGAAATCACAGTCCTTGCTGGAGACACTGGCCAAGGCAAAGAGAGAGGTAAAATGCCTGGGCCCTTCTCTTTTGCTTTCTCTTTACTCAGCCTCCAGGGACTCCTGCTGGCTCTCCTAACACCTCTGTGGTTTTCTGGGACCTGCCCTCCCAGAAGCAGAGCAAAGAAAGGGCAGGGAATTCATTTGAGAGCAAGCAAGCAAATGACTGGTCACTTGCCTTAATTGTATTCAAAATAGTTCATTCTTCTATCTACTTACTGATTCCTCTACTTCATTCTTACTTTGAGGGTTATAATGTGTGTGTGTGTGTGGTGTTGTTAGTTTTCTGAAGTGATGGAAGCTTTAACAAGCTAAGTTAATAGGAAAGCAGAGCGTGGAGTTTTTCTTTTATAGGCTCTACTGTTAGGTTAGGAAAAGGATGGAAGCTTATACTTTGGAAAAGAAATAGCCATTTGATATCCTCACCCTGTATTTGAAGACTCTAGCTTGCAAACACAGAAAAATAAAAATAATCAGATGGGTCTATATTTCCACAGTCATCTATGACAATGGATTAACTACTTGCAGACTTCTCAAAACATTTCACAATTATTTTGTTGTCAGATACTCACTATCCCTTTGAGCATTTGTAAATGCCGAGAAATGACTCCCCTTTTATAGGACAGTGAAAGGCCTGGAGGAAGTAAGTGCCTTGCACAACGTCTCAATTTGGGATGTTGAGAATGAGATTTTAGGTCAACCGTATTCACATTTGCTAAGAACTTTCCTCTCTTGATAGTCGCAGTGGTTGGCAAACTCATTAGTCAACAGAGCCAAATATCAACAGTACAGCAATTGAAATTTGAGAGCCAACTTTTTATTTATTTTTTATTTTTTAAAATATATTTTATTGAGTTTTTACAGAGAGGAAGGGAGAGGAATAGAGAGTTAGAAACGTCGATGAGAGAGAAGCATCGATCAGCTGCCTCCTGCACACCCCCTACTGGAGATGTGCCTGCAACCAAGGTACATGCCCTTGACCGGAATCGAACCCGGGACCCTTCAGTCCACAGGCTGACACTCTATCCACTGAGCCAAACCAGTTAGGGCAAGAGCCAAATTTTTTAAACTTACACTATATAGGTAGGTACATTGTTTTTAACTTAATTAGGGTACTCCTAAGGTTTAGGAAGAGCCACACTCATGGAGCCAAAGAGCCGCATGTGGCTCGAGAGCCGCAGTTTGCCAACCATGGGGGGAAACCAATACTAATCAGGGACCATTGAGTTGGGAATGGAACTAGAGACTCTCCCTAAACAGACCCTGTATTAGCTTCCAAGGGCTGCCCTAACAAACGGCTTAAAATGACAGAACTGTATTGTCTCATGGTTTTATAGGCTGAAAGTGTGAAATCCAGATGTCAGCAGGGTCAAGCTCCCACTGAAGTTTATAGGTGACCTTGCCTCCTCTGGCCTCTGTGGTTGCAGGAAATCCTGGTGTCCTTATGATGTCAGGGAAATTGGGTTATAGCTGCACCACTCCAATCTCTGTCTCTATTTTCTGAGAAAATTAATATAAATGAAACCATTTCAAAATGGAGTTAGAGCCGCCATCACAGAGGAAAGGCCTTGCACATATGTTTCTGGAAGCTCTGGAATGTTTGAACTGGGCAAAAGAAACTTTGGACTGGACCACACCAACATTGTCTTACTAACCACCTTTGTGAAACTAATGGGAACGCAGGAAATTATCAGTCCCACCACAGGACTGCTAATTAAGGACATTCTTTACTAGTAGAATCAGAAACCAGCCATGTACAGCTAAAGAGTAACTTAGCTTATAGTACCAATAGAAATTCCTTTCTTTTATTCATCGAATTATGTCCCTTTCTTTTCTTATAAAATCTTCTCTTGCCTTTATTCCATAATCGGGACATAATTCATGTTTATGCCTGGATGTATTCCCCAGATTGCAATCCTTTTTTATTCCAAATAAACACTTGTTGCTTCTCACTTTGGCTTTTTATTTTCCGGTTAACACACCTCTTGGTCCTTCTCCCATGTATATCTGTGTTTCTATGTCCAAATTTCCCTCTTCTCATAAGGACACCAGTTTTATGGCATTTAGAACCCACTCTAACTTTCTCTTGACTTGATTTATTTCTATATATTCACAAGTTCTTGGCAGACATGAATTTGGGAGTAACACCCTTCAAACCAGTACAGAGCCTATATTGTGGTGAACCATGTTTAGAAAATCCACAAGGCCAAGGTAGGTGTTAGCCAGTGTTAAGTATCAGCATTCTATTTTTTATGCCCTGTTCCTCAGCTTTCTGAAGATTTCATTCCAGAGTAAAATATACTGAGCTCTTGAGACAGAGCTGCAGGTACTGAGAACCCTGAATTGGGAGAGAGAGAAACTTGAGTTTGGTTCTTTGCTCAGTGACCTGGTTCCATGTTTCTCTATCTCAGTGTTCCTTTGGAAAACCAGGAATCCTACTAATTGCACTGCCTACATCGTAAGTACGTTTGCAGCATTACAAGAGTTAAGTTCACTGAAAATTCGATATGGTACAGAATTATAGGTTCTACTGGCATTGTGGAAGGCATCCATCTTATTATTTTCAAAAATAACGTAATCAGGATTAAAGGCAAATATGACATACACTTCTATTCAATTTCTTCAAACTCCAGGAAATATTGAAAATTTAAAAAATTGTTATGCATGCATATAAGTATAACCAATGGACACAAGACACTGGGGGGTAGGGGAGGCCGGGGGAACCTCAAGGGGGGGGATAAAGGAGACATATGTAATACTCTTTGTAATACTTTAAGCAATAAAACAAAATTTAAAAAAATTGTGTACATTTTGAGATGTTTACCAAAACCTTATGGGAAGACACAATACACAAACCAGATGAGAATGGTGCTACTTTGGTAGAAGTGGTTGTGGTGGGGCAGAGCCATGATGACTTATCTCCCCTCCCTTATCTGCCTAAACAGCTTTCAAGGCATCTCTTCAAAACTCTGGGATTCAACTTAGCATGTGTTGAAAGTTATTGGATGCAAAGATAATATAGATATTATAGTTTCATCTATTGCTAATAGTTTGATTAAAGCCTTTGATATTGCAGTCTTGGGAATGCAGAAATTCTCAAGTTTACATATATGCTCAACTAGAATTGGCCCTTAGTTAGAAGGAAGCTATTTCTGGACTCTCTACTCTGTTCCATTGATATATGTCTACTTTGATGCCAATATCACACTTTTTGATGCAATTAGAAGTGAAGTTGTTTTCTTAAATTCATTTTTGCATTAGTCATTGTTAGTGTATAGAAATAAGACTGATATTGTGTGTTGATCATGTATCCTGCAACTTTGCTGAATTAATTTATTAGCTCTAGTATAGCTTAGTGGGTTCTTTGGGGTTTTTGTTATATAAGACCATATCAAATGGGAATAAACATAATTTTACTTCTTTCCAATTTGGTTGCCTTTTTGTTTTGTCATTTCTGATTTTTCTGGCTAGAGCCTTTATGTGGTGTTGAGTAGATATAAGAGCAGCTGTCCTTGTTTTGTTCCTGATCTTGGGGAGAAAGCTTTTAGTCTTTACTTTTGAATATGGTGTTATTTGTGGGGTTTTCATAAATGCCCTTAAACATTTTTTTGGCTGCTTACTTTTTAAAAATTGTTTTAACTTAAACAATTTTAAAAATAGTTTAATTATAGTTCAGATGCACTATTATATTCATTTCAGGTGTATAGCATAGAGGTTAGATATTTATATAACTTACACAGTGATCACCTCATTAAGTTTAATTCTTCCCTCTTTAAATGTAAAATAAGTTCCAATCTATTTTCAGTTTGTTCAGTTTTCATGAAGTATATTGAATGATTTCTTGTTACAATTCTTACAACCTGGAATAAATCCCACTTAGATATGATGTATAATCCTCTTAATCTGCTGCTGGATTTGCTTTGTTAGTATTTTATTGAGGATTTTAATGTCTTGTTTTTAAATGGGATGAAGTACATTATAATTATGTTATAATGCAACTCGTATTTGTTGAATGACTTTGTGCTAGTCACAGAATCCTAGTCACAACTTCTCATTTAGAAAAATTTCAGTTTCTATCTGACCTTTACGTAATACCTCTGTACCTCTTTAAAATACACTATAATTTATATTGTTTATGAATCTACACTTAAGTTTCCCCAAAGTATCTGAGATCTACAGCCTGCCTTGCCCGAATGCAGATGATTTCATGGAAAATGTACTATTTGCCTTTGATATTAAAATTCCAGCTTTGCCCACCTTAAAGTTCTAGCAATTGTCAATTAAGAACTTGGAGATTGTTTGAAGGCTCTCTCCTTAAATTAGTGTTACAGACTTAGGTTCTGGAGTCAGATGGGCCTGGATTTGAATCAAGACTCAAATATCTGTGAGTTCTTTTTTTTTTTTAAATATATTTTATTGATTTTTTACAGAGAGGAAAGGAGAGAGATAGAGAGTTAGAAACATCGATCAGCTGCCTCCTGCACAAACCCCACTGGGGAAGTGCGCGCAACCCAGGTACATGCCCTTGACCAGAATCGAACCTGGGACCCCTCAGTCTGCAGGCCGACGCTCTATCCACTGAGCCAAACCGGTTTCAGCTGTGAGTTCTTTGACAAGTTATTTAACACCTCGGTGCAGCTTCCCCTCATTGTTATTCACATTATAACAATGCTATCTATTTAATAGCATTCTCAGAAGCATTAAATGAGAAAATGCAGGTAAGCCATTTAGAAGCATGACTGGCACACTGCATGCCTAATTAATGATGGTTTTATGATAATTATCCTATTGGATTGCAGATAATCAACTTCTCTATTCCCACTTAGGTTTAAATCTATTTAGGGGGCATTGGTTTCTTACTGAATTACATATGTTTGTAAATTGTCTGTGCATATCTCTCAGCAAATATTAAATAACAGAAGAAAAAGGGGAAAGGGGATTGGCAAAATAATGATATAGGAATAATACTGCCACTTCCCCCAGAAATATGTGACATGACACTAAGCTGTGAAGTCCAAAAAGCCCCAAAGTCTCTTGACTGGAATCAAGATCTGGGAGGTTGGGAAGGGATAGAGACATAACCCACGCAAGGCAAAATGAATGGGTGCCTTAATATTTCCCATGAAAAATTTATTGTGCATTAAATTAAGCCTGCCCATTTGTAAGTTGACACACCATTCTAAAAGTGGTTATCTAAAGACTTATTTAGTATCTGTGATAGGTTGTGCTCTGTTAGAAATAATTATATCCCCTTTCCTATGGTGTCCTCTCTCCGGGAGAATTTTTTCATTCCATGGACATCAGTTTTGTCCATCTGTCTGGCTTTAGCCAATGTAATGTGAATGGATGTGGCATACGACTTCTCAGCAAAAATTTAAAGTGCTTGCATCTCTTCCTTCCTCTGTTTTAAGACTTGCACTGTTAAACAGAGGTGGTCCCTTCGGGCCAGGTCTGAAAATGGAAAAACATGGAACAGAGCCACAATCAACTTGCGATAGACAAGTAGCCTAGGAGGAAATAAGACTTTGTTATTGCAGGCTGTAGAGATTTGGGGGCATATTATTGCTGCAGTATAACTTAGCCTAAGGAAAAAATGTCTTTTCACAACAGCTAAAAAGTCATCCACAGCAAAAGGATAGTCTAGTGATGCAAATATATCATTTTCTAAGATTAGAACACAGGTGTGTATATACCTTTAAATGTGCTATACCTTAGCTTCTCAACTTTTGTTTTAACTACAGAAAGTTGATTCTAAAATTCACATGGAAATGCAAAGGACAGAAAAGGCCTGAAATAACTTTGGTAAATAAGAATAACATCCAAGGATTTGACTCCTAGATGTCAATACATGCCGTAAAGTTAGAGTAATCAAGACAGTCTGGTTTTTGCTTAAGATAGACAAATCAATGGAGT
>NW_006296056.1:776222-800127 GCF_000327345.1 Myotis davidii
TACCCCAGTAAACATGTTGAAAATTCCTAAAATGCCACTTAATTTCCAACCAATAAGATAAAATCTAAAGATGCTCATTTGAGGCCCAGAGTACTTCATAGCCTAACTTCAACACGTGGTCAATATTTAAGAATTTCTAGAGTTTTTCATTATATCCTGTATCATTTTAGGCCTTATTTTCCTCAGGAACAGGTGGCCCATTCATAACAGAGTTTCTTTGGGGAAGATGACTAACATGTAGCTCTCCTTGCTGACCTACAGGTTCATTCATCCATCCACCCACCCACCCCTCCTACCTCCCTTATTCCACGTGCACCCATAGACATTTAACATGTACCAATCATAAACTATTTATTCTGCTAGTTCCTGAGCCATGGACTTAAAAACAAAGCAAAACAAACACAGACAAAAACTTCTTCGCTCTCTCTTGGAGCTTGAAATGTAGTAGAAACATGAAAAATTATCTTTATAACTATATTTTACGGATTCCCAAAAAAGTATACCTTTAATGAAGACTTTCCTTTGGAGGTAACCTTAATATTGTTTCTAGAAAAATCACTTGGGTAAAATTTTCCATACACTTAGAAACAATCATTATGAGCCTGACCAATAAATAAGTAAATAGATACATAAACCAATACCTCTGTTATGCAAAACATGTTTAAAAGTTTAATCTCAGTTTGGGAGAAAGTTCTTTCTACTTTACACTATACTATGCAGCAGAATGAAAAGCAAAGCATCTCATTGTTCCTCTGCCTTTTACTAACTCCTTGTTGCTAAACAGGTACCTTCTGCCTCAAAGGGCTTCTATCACTTGATAGTATAGAAATTGGAAGAGAGAAAAAGGCCACCGTGACCAATGATTTTTTTATTGGTACCCCAAATTCCCAGGCAGTCTGCTACCTGACCACATTTCCTGACAGGATGACCCTCACCCCATTATGGTCTCACAGAGCACCTCCACATGAGAGAAAAACATTAACTGTACAAATATGTGTGAGATCCTGCCACATGCCAGGCATTGGGCAAGGTTTTTGAGATGAAGCACAATGAATGCTTTCTCCCTCAGAAAATCCTGCAAGCTGTGCAACGTGATACTCTGATGGGTTCTACCCTGCTGTCAGGCACAGAGAAGGGCAGCATTCTGCAGACTCCCTGGAAGCTAATGAGTAGGAAAGAAAAGAAGGCACAGCCCTTTCCCTTCTTGCCTCCTGTTCCCAGCTTCCTTATGTGGGAGCAAATCGATGCACCGGTGTCTCTGGGTCAACAAACAAGGTGATCCTTGGGATGTTGTGGATGGTTGCACCTCAGCAAGCCTTAGCGATCCACTTTCCTAACTCAAATAAAATGCTGCTCTTTCCAAGTCTTGGAGATAGGACTTGCCTTTGGTTCATGATATAGCTGTGACCTGCAACTCAAGTCAAACAGCTTCCTCCCCCAGTGATTTCTCTGACTGGTGCTCACGGCCCCTTCAATTCACAAATCCACAATGTCCATAATCTCTTATTCCAAAAAATAAACAAAAGGTTGAGATGGAGGTGTCGGGTATGCTTTGGGGTCTTTGGGTGGTAGAAAAAGATTGAGTTATTGATCTGTTTGAACCAGTTTATATGATGTTGTTATATATTATGATAGAAATTATAACAAATTCTAACTCACAGACTGGACTTACATATGATCCACATGAAAAGTTCTATGTGAAATCAGTCCCCCCCCCACCCCCCAAAAAAACACACTAGAGGGGGAGAGGAGAGATATCAGAGATAAGGCTGAGATTTAGGTATCTATTCAAAAATTCCTAGTGAATCAAGCCATTATGTTCTTCTGAGAGCAAAAGCTGCCAAGGACTGGCCTTCATCTATGAAAAAAGGCCCAGGAGTGCCTGCAGTCAGTGCCAGTCAAGTCGCTGGAGAGAAATGAAATTCTAATTCCCACGTGTGGTCCAGCTCAGGGAGTGGCTTTCTCCTAGGAAACTGCTTTCACTCCATTTGTGTTGAAGCCACACAGGCTTTTGTCTCTGCGTTTATTTACTGTCTCCGCCCCGCCCGCGTGGCATTTTCCTTTACTTACAGGAGTCCCGAGGACCCGAAACAGTGGCAGGCTGATTAAAAATTAATATGAGCCTCGGAGGGAAAGGCCCGAGAAGCAGTCGGCTCTGTGATCGGCAATTTTTAGAGGTTCTTTAAATACCCAATTATTTTCAGGACACCTGCGGAACAGAAACCACAGGACACGGGAAATAGGTTTCCAGGCCAGAGGGAATATATTTTTAAGCAAAAATTCTTTTAACTTGGAGAAGAGAAGAATTATATTTGCAGTACTTCTCTATTATATTTGCCCCCGCCCACCCAATCTCCACCTATTTTGATCTCGTTTATAGTTTGAGGTGATTGCCCCAGCAGGAGTGACAAGAATTTATCTGCAGTATGAACTTTATTATTCTGCAGTGGTTCTGCATTTGCCCAGGAGGTAGCAATGCTGTGTTGAAAAACAAAAACAAACATAGACACAAAACCAGTGAGTGAATTAAAATCAGGCCTGGGAGTACTTCATGATAGAGTCCATCCCAACTCAACCAGGGGGACCAGGCAGGCCTGCTATGCGAGGCATGGAGAAGCTCGGGCTTACAGCAGCGTGTTTCTTGGGATGAGAAAACCCTGTCTCGACGAGCCTAATGAGTGCACCAAACTCTGAAATGGCCTCTGCATACTGTACCAATGAGTCTGTAGGAAATCTCTTTTGGAATCACTTTCATCCTGACATTTCCTAACACCTACATTGTGATCAGTAAAATATTGACGTGTCGCCCTCCAGAAACATATTATTTATGATGCTCAAACAGGAAGGATTGCAGGCGATGACCACATTCTCATTTAGCCATGGGAAGGAGCAAATGGCAACTGAGTGACAGACAGGGAAACACACCAGGCAGGGGACCAATGCTTTGTCTAGCCCAGAGACAAGGCTGTCAGAAAGCTGTGCTATAATGTGGCTCAGAGGAAAATCTGTTATCATTGCCTTCCAACAGGTTGTCAAAAATCAGCAGGCTGAGGGGGTGTTTTCAACAAAGGCAGGAGATAAAAACAAAGAACACCTTTTTCATGCAGTATTAATGGAATGCTGACTTATTAGCATTGCTGAAAAAAATCAAGGTAAATTTTGGTATCTAGCAGAGTGAATTGGAGTGTGATTTTTAAAAAAATATTTTTTTCAGAGAGAAAGGGAGAGGGAGAGAGAGAGAGAAACATCAATGTTGAGAGAGAATCATTGAGCGGCTGCCTCCTGCATGCCCCATACTGGCCTGAGGCCACAACTGGATCACATGCCCTGACCCAGAACTGAACCATGGCCTCCTGGTTCATAGGTCAACGCTTAACCACTGAGCCACGCTGGCCTGGCTGGAGTGTGACTTTTTAATACTGTGTTATTTTCTTTCTTTCTTTTTTTAAATATATATTTTATTGATTTTTTACAGAGAGGAAGGGAGAGGGATAGAGAGTTAGAAACATCAATGAGAAACATCAATCAGCTGCCTCCTGCACACCTACTGGGGATGTGCCCGCAACCAAGGTACATGGCCTGACCGGAATCAAACCTGGGACCTTTCAGTCCGCAGGCCTACACTCTATCCACTGAGCCAAACCTGTTAGTGTATATACTGTGTTATTTTCAATTAAATTTAAAGTGCCTTTCAACCACTAACTGTTAACTTTAAACAAGAGGAAAGCTCAGGCGATCTGAATTTTGTTTCAGAATCATCTAATTCTTTAGTTAGAGTCTAGTAGGTCTTACGGTAAATCACTTAGCTGTCTGAAACAAATTCTTTGCACTTTATTCTCCTACTGTAAAAAATGTGTATATACTCCTAATGCTACAATTATAAATTGGATAGGGAAATTAGAAGAGTAAAACTAAAGAATAAGGGAAATTAACTACAAAATAATATCCCACTTAACATATATTGACCATTTATCAAGAGCTTTTGTAAGAAAAAAATACTTGGAACTCTGGGTGATTATGATTTATATGACTCATGGTTTTTGTTTCTCTGTTTACTATTATTATTTTAATGGAAACACGCTTTTAACTTTTCATTTGTTTATTAGCTTTGCTTTATTTTTTGATACATTTATTTTCTCTCTTTCTAAAAAGGGGTTTAAGATTAACCACAGCATACTTCTCCACCTGGGACAAAAACAAATCAAATTTATTAGTTAAAAAGAGATTACCAAAAGATGGTAGTATATCAGTCTACTGCTCAGAAAATGTCAGTGGCTCCCCGTTGCCTACTGAATAAAGTCAAAATGCTTTCAGCATGGCATTCGAAGACCCATAGTCTTCTCCTGCCAGCATGATAGAAAACAGGAAGTCTTGGCAGTCTGAATGTTGATTCCACCACTGGCCAATCGGAATGATTGGCCAATATGCTTAGTCTTTCTGCATCTAGGAAACACAATACTAAGTTTCTGTGAGCGGTTGGTTCAATTTGCCCAGGTATTTTCTGATTGTAACTTCAACTCCAAAGTGTTATCCTGACCTTCTAGCTTCTGTCACTCTTGTAATTGGTCCTTGATCTCCTTAGTTGTGCCTTTCCAGGTTATCAGAGAGGCCTGATTTTCCTTTCTGGGGTTTCAAACATCTAGCTTCCTGGTTTGCCATGAAGATTTTGGAATCTACTACTACATCTTGCCTCATTCTTAAGGTTTCCCACTGTTCTCTCCAAGTTCTGCATTCTGTTCTTTTAGTACCTGCCCTTTCCAATATGATGGAGTCAGACTAGGACTTTCAGACAAGAAGAAAGGCAACTACACTGGGTTCAGACTCATCCTCAGCACAGTGTTGCTCCCAAATTGAGATCTAGCATCCACATTCAGGACTTGGTAGTTGCATTTTGAAGTCAGTGGGTGTCTAAGGGATGCTATTAGCTGGGTAGAGGTGTGAGTATCTTTAGTCATTCAGTGACTCCCAGAAATGCATGTTACAACAAATTTTCTCAGATGAAAGTCACTGATTTAGGCTGGCACTTAGCATTATGATGTGAAGACTTTTTCAAAGCACAGCCTCGAATAGAAAGACTATATATATATATATACACATGAGTGTACATGTATATAAATGTGTTAGGAAAAAATGGTAGGCAATAGACAACTTTCTTAGTTTTCTAAGTTTAGAGTGTGTGTGTGTTCTGTGACTTTGGAGGTACCAATTCCTAACATCAGACCTTCCCATTTCCAAACTTAAGTGTGATAACATATTAGAGACAAATGAAAAATGCTTTTATTTTTCTGTTGTTTCTATTCATTACATACCTGTTTTCACTGCCTGCATGTTTGGCCTAAGATCTGTCACACAACTTTTAAGCAAAAACAGATTAGAAATGAAATAAAAGTTGGCTCCTCATTTTCAAGAAAAAGTAGCTCACATAGTGTTGATCAAGTCAATCCTGGGATTAGTGACTACGTCTGAGCTGAGATCACTGTTATTATGTGACTCTAGCCCACCTGAGATCTAGAATGTTAAATTGGAAAGAGAATTCTAAATGTGGGGGGCTCAGAATTGCTTCAGACATTCATTTCATATGTAACGTTTACCAACCTAAGACAGAAAAAGTACTGAAAAGACTCATTTCTGAGAATGGATGGGTGTCACCTTGGAAGTCTTAGATGGACAGGAGTAAAACTGGAGTCTAGGAAAGGATACATTGGCTCAAGACAAAAAAAAAATGGACAGATATGTGCCAGACACTCTTGTAGATGCCAAGTGTGTGTTACATCATTTGGTTTTCACAATAACCCTATGTAGTTGGCATTGTTACTCTCTGTGTAACACATTGGGAAAATTAAAGCTGCTAATGACCTAATAAAGCTCAGTTTTCTGCTGGGTGACAGAGCCAGGATTTAATCCATGGGTTGTTAGATCTCAAAGACCAGGCTATTTTTCCCTATATTGTTTTTGTAGCTAATTTTTATGGAGCCTTGGGCCATTCTGAGAACCAAATGAAAGCAGTAGTGTATTTTCCCAGGAAAAAAAATGCACACATAACCACAAATACATATATATATTCATGTTTCTCTATCATTCTTGGGGGCTCATTGGCCCCAGGAAGGTTGCATGTAGGTTAAAAATCTTGTGTATATGCCATTTCCTGTTAATTGGAGGCAGTGTGTTCCAGTGGTTTAGAGAGCTATCCCTAGCAAATGTCCACATGACCCCTTGCTCTATTATTTATTATAGGTGAGGACTTATGAAATTAGTTAACCTTCTTGTGCCTTAGTCTCCTCACTTATAAAGCAGGAATAATAGTAGAACTAACCTCCTAGGGTTGGGGAACGGATTGAATAAGTTTTAACATTATACGTGGAATCTAAAGAACAAGATAAATGAATGAACAAACAAAACGGAAACAGACTCATGGACACAGAAAATTGACTGGTGGTTGCCAGAGGGAAGGAGGGTTGGGGGACTAGGAGGAAGAGGTGAGGGGATTAAGAAGTACAAAGTGGTAGTTACAAAATAGTCATGGGGATGTAAAGCATGGGGGAATATAGTCAACAATACCAAGGGGAACACTATGTAAAGTATATGATTCTCTAACCACTAAGCGGTACACTTGAAACTATTACAAAATAACACTGAAAGTAAACTGTTATTTAAATTTAAAAAAAAAAATTTAAGCATGGAGAAGAACTAAATAGCATATTAAAGAAAGTAATATAAAATTAACAAACAGAATAATTTTGGATAATGTTTTAAGAACAACAGACTTCACAGAAAAATTGCTCTACTAAACATCAATTAAGAAGTGATATCATAAATAAATTTTATTCCTTGTTAACAACTGTAAAATACCTGTCCTGCAAAATAATATCATTCATTTTTAAAATTATAGTGGGAAAATATTTGTAAATAAAGAAAAAGTTTTCCACTAAAAGCTTTTAGGAGAGTAAGTACTCAACGGTATTTAACCAGTGTTTTCTGTTTTCATTGATGTTGACTTCCGAGCGCTAGACTCAGGCAATACTTTTTCGAGGATAACCTTAGGATGACGGATGCAACAGGGAAAGTCCAAAGCATCAATAATTACAATACCTGGAGGAGAAAAATCCATGTGTTGGACAATGCACCTGCCATCCTTATAGATAATGACTCTTCGAATAACAGGCCAGTGGCGACTGAGGAATGAGTGCATTTTTATCTACCCAAACGCATTTCCATTACACTTGTCTCTGGAGAACCAAAATGCGGAGAAAGAGAGAGATTAAACAAAACATCAGAAACTTGTGACTTATAACTTCAGGGGAGAAAACATTGCAGAACGCCCAGCAATTAATAATGAAGGAACATTACTGTGAAGCTCCTTTGGGATGGAGCAGAAGCCTTCAGAAGACTTGATTTGTTTCCCTTTAGAAGAAAAAGGTAGATGGGAAAATCTGGTGACACTTTGATCAGCTGGGACAAAAGTAGTTCAGCAGTCATCGTACTGTGTAAACACATCTAGCCTCTTCAATATGAGCACATTACTAAGCGTCCATCAACGCTCATAAACTTAAATAAGAGTAACTAGGGGGATAAAATGTGTAAGGAAAGGGGAGTCTGCATATTACCTGTTCCCTATGTGTATAATGTTTACACAGAACATCAGAGATACTTCCAACACGGAAAAATATTTTAGGCTTCTTGGACATATCCATTGGTTACTTCAACCACAAGGTTATTAGAATAGATTTCTTTCCCGTACAAAATTTGCCTTAAATTCTCATCATCATTTTATTTCTCTATTCTTCCTTGTATCCTTTTCTTATTCGAGGCAGCATTCCAGATGCGTGGGGATGCAGCTGTTCACCTGCTATGCCCACCTAAGGGGGAGTCATACCAACCAAAATTATAGGCAATTCAGTTCAAGAATTAATTCATTATGATACCAGAAGGATCCTTTAGTCTAGGCCGCAGTGGTCGACAAACTCATTAGTCAACAGAGCCAAATATCAACAGTACAACGATTGAAATTTCTTTTGAGAGCCAAATGTTTTAAACTTAAACTATATAGGTAGGTACATTGTTATTAACTTAATTAGGGTACTCCTAAGGCTTAGGAAAAGCCACACTCTAGGGGCCAAAAAGCTGCATGTGGTTGGCAAGTTGCAGTTTGCTGACCACGGGTCTAGGACTTTATGAAGACAACTAAAGGATTTCTTGGAAATGGCTGAAGTCTCACCCGCCTATTCACTCATAGGGAATGCTTAATGTGTCCCAGGTGGCCAATTGTGAAAACTCTGGCAGTATAAAAAGATGATGAGGCATTATTCCTACCTTCAGGAGGTTTCCAATTAGCAAAGTAAAACTGGAATGAGAACCTAGGATTTTTGAGGATAAGTTCAGGGCTACTTAGAACTGCAGTGACTTTAATGAACTATTTGTTTTAAAAACCTGTAAGGAAAGCAGTGGAACACCCCTTCAGAAATCATTGTTTTACTTTCTCAACGTCAGGACAGTCAAAACATTTGGAAGGCTTCTCCTTGACAAGCATTCATAGATGACATGTCTGGTAGATGAAAGATCTCATGTAATCTCTAGAACACGACTGCTTCATGGCCAGTGCTATACAACTTCACGTAACAAGTAGTCCAGCAACTCAAACTAATTAAAACAATCAAGATATTTAGTGTAATATCTCTCAAAAAAGGTAATGGAAGGAGAAGTTGCAGAAGGGCTGGCTACATTCTTGGAAGCCAGCAAAACTCCTTTAAAAATACCCTTTTTCCTCATCACTTCCTTTCAATTTCTCTTTTATCTTCATAATTATCTCAAACCTCCTATTTCCCTACTACATACACCGCATAATGTCCCTTCTCCCCACCCTCAAACAGCCCCTGTCTCTCTCCCTAACATTGGCCTCGCTGGATCAGGTTTTTGGCTTTGTTTTGTGTGATGCTTTGCCTTTTGTTTTGATTTTTATATAAACAAGGGAGGATCCAGAGTTGACCTAGCAAGTCATATGTCTCTCTGCTTCGGGAGACAGAAAGACGAGGTGTAGATGCTTATAATTTAATGCCTTTCCTTTTATCCCCTTCACACTTGGATGTTTAAGCCTCGAGTCAATGTTGCATGCCCAAGCTTCAGGAAGGCGCTAAAAGCCCCAATCTGCTTTTTTATTCACATAAGAAATTGCTGTTCTGAGTCACCGGAGAGCATACCCCTCAGGCCTGCGTATATACTGTAGATTAATTGGATGTTTACTAGCTTTAGTAGCAGCAGAAATTTCCCCAGAAGATCCACATCCCTGGACCTCACAGTGTGGATTGCACGCGTGCACTGGGAGGGGTGGGCAGGTGGGAGAGGGCTTCACTTGTTCTCCTCCTCTCAGAGGCCACAGGTTCAGTCTATAACAAAGGGAATGTGGAGGGTGAGAGTTTGAGATTAAAGCTTTAGAATGGTCTGGACTGAAAATAGACTGTTTTAATAATCAGAATGGCTGCTAACCAGTGGGAAAGGAGGATTCAGCAGAGCAGTTAACAGTATCTGTGGGAAGAATACATTTCATGTGTTTGTACCTCACAGAGTTGAAGCTGTTCCATCACCAGGGAAACTATTCTTCCTCTACACACCATTGCGATTGTGTGTGTGTGTTGTGTGTGTGTGTGTGTGTGTGCGCGCGCGCACATGCGCGCACACTTGGCAGGGCAAAACCACTCCTATTTCTCTTTTTTCTTCCAGCTAAAATTTATAATAATATATCAAGTTGTAAAACCAAAATGTCACTTATTTTAGTGGAAATACTGTAAATTCATAGATTATTAGAGAATTTGGCATCTTTACAATGTTAACTCCTTGCAACCAGAAAGATGTTAGTTCTCTCCTCTTATGCAAATCTCTTTATTTATCAAAACAATTTCTTTTCTTCAGTTATTTCCTCCATGTTTGAAGATGTATTTACTCATTCATTAAATATTTATTGTACATTTACCATGTGCTAAACACTGTTTTAAATACTGAGGATATAGAAGTGAAGAAACCAGACGTGATCCTTCTCCTTATGGAGTTTAAATCTGACTGAAAAAAAAAGAGACATAGAATGAAAGGAAAACAAAGAGTAGTTCTCAATGATCATGCCTAGGAATTTAATATACCTTTGTATTGAAAAATTTGTGTGTACATTTCAGATTATTTCCTTAAGAGAGAGTTTCAGAAATCAAATTCCTGCATCTATGATCATGAACAGGTACAAATTTCAGTTGGTTTCTGCAAAGGTTTAGATTTATTAATATATCCTTGGAGAAGTGATCAGTTTTGTCTGGATTACATTGCCGGTCACATTTCATCTAAGCCTTAAAGAATCTGCAAGATGTTCAGGGCAGAAGATGGGAGGAGACATAGAAAAATGGGAAAGTAAGCCACATTTGAAGGAATGAGTGGAGCTGAGGGGATTTGGTCAGAAATGTAGACTTGGTGATGATGCATTACCCAAGTCCCAAAACCCTGAGGAGGTTGTGCTCTGCCCTTCCCACACTGCACCCCTAAGAAATGCAATAACATGCCCTGAAATCTCAATATCTGAGAGTTTCGGGAATATTCTCTTGTTTCCGTGGCACCTACAGGGCAACCCTGTGGCCACAGTGACCCAATTCCAAAGGGACTCCTTTGGCAGCCTGTGTAGACACAAACACACTGGAAGGAAGAAGCTTCTTAAACACAGAACAGCAGGAAAACACTCAGCCATTTGTTTGGAGGTAATTCAGATTTTTCCATGCTGTCCTGAGCATCCGGGGACCTGGAGATAAACTGATGTTAATAGATGTGCTCATTCCGACCTGAGCCTCTCCCAGACTACTGACTTAGCCCCGACAACAGCTGAATGGCTCCTCGAAAATCCATAAAACCTTTGCATTCGAAGGCTGATGGAAGTTCTGATATTTATCATGTTCTGATGTATTCAGTGATACTGCAGTAAATATTTGACAAATCATTAGAAGTCTCTCAGAAATATGGAGATTGACAGGAGTTGGCCGCCACAACCAAGACGTATGCTTTCCCCCTGTGCAACTCAGGTGTCCTGGGGATGTTCTCTGAGGCCTTGGTTTGTGTGCAGGAAAGGTACCGGATGGCACTGTCAGGGGAAAGACCTGTGGAGAAGTGAAGGCAGAGGAGCAGGCTGAAGGGAAGCAGTCAGAACAAAGGCCTCAGCTGACTTCACAGGGACAGGGTGGTGCTGAGCTGGGTGGCGCTGCAGAGCCACCCACATTGACGCAGTGGGATATTCCTCTATGCCTCTGTGTTGACCAGTTCCTCCATGTGGGCTGTGCCCGGGAAGGGGACTGGCCCTCGACAAATGGGCTCTCTTTAGCTATTGCCAGTGCTCAGAGCGGCACAGTGAGAGCTGTTAGCAGCAGCTGTTAGCAGCAACAGGTGGGGGAATGGGTGCTTTGGTGCTGAAGGAAGGGATCTGGGTAACACACCACAGCACCCACTGTGTCTCTTAAAAAAAGAGAAAGCTGTGGTTGTCATTGCTTGACACCTATTGTTTCACTTCTATCTTTGCAGTTAGGAGTACTAATTCTCCCTTCTGCAGCCTCTGCTTCCAGGGCTAAGCCTGAACCTGTGGCCTAGAGGGTCCTACCCTTTAATTAAAACAAGGCTGCCGAAACCGGTTTGGCTCAGTGGATAGAGCATCGGCCTGCGGACTGAAAGGGCCCAGGTTCGATTCCGGTGAAGGGCATGTACCTGGGTTGTGGGCACATCCCCAGTAGGGGATGTGCAGGAGGCAGCTGATCGATGTCTCTCTCTCATCGATGTTTCTAACTTTCTATCTCTCTCCCTTCCTCTCTGTAAAAAATCAATAAAATATATATAAACAAACAAACAAACAAAAAAAAAAAACAAGGCTGCGAGGCACTTTATCAGATGTAATATGAAGGTGTAAAACACCCTCAGTCCCATTTTCTGGCACCTTATAATTGTTACTGTTGTGGATATTTTGATCCCGTTGGTTTTTCTGTGGACTTTAGAAATGATCTCTCTGGCCCAAAGTAATGTAATGTAGTAAAAAGGTGTAACCAGATCAGAGTTCAATTCCATCTTTGCCATTTGTTAGCTCTGCAACATTGATGATTTTTTCAACCACACTCATCTTGGTTTTCTCACCCATAAAATCCTATAATATAATTCTAATAATCATAATTTAATAGCATAGGATTTTATGAGGTAACACTTGTGACCCATGTAAGACTCTTTAACCCTTGGAAAGTAATAATAAAAATGAATAACTATAACAGCAACCAGTATCTCCAAGTGTTTTCCATATCCCTTGTATAATCTAAGAGCTTTGCGTTGGTTACTCATTTAATCTGTACATGGAAACGATAAGATATGGTTATATACTGGGATGGTAGATGAAATATTTACCAAAATATTAGAGCTCAGGTACAGATAAATCAGAAATGAAAACTGTTGAGACAAATGTGAGTATAGGCACTTTATCATACCCATTTTATAGATGGGGATATTACAACATAGAAACTCAGATAGCTGCCTGAGAACACAAGGACTATAGGTGGCAAGGATGGGTTTAAGTAGTCTAACCTCACAGACTAAAATTAAAGGGTTTTTGTACACTACCTCCCAATCTCAAGTTCTAGCCAGGGTTGCTTTCCATCTTTAATGTTATTCCTGACCTGTCAATATAGGAGGGATCCACCAGGCCCAGCCATCAGCTCTTTTCTTACTAGCAGCTCCCAAGCCCTCCCACCAAATACAATTGCTAAGGTTTATTGGACGGAAGTCTGATGCTGTGAGTCACTCTGAGCCAAAGTGATTATTGTAATTATAAGGGATAATAGCATTTATTAAGAGTGATTTTGGAAAAAACAAGCTAAAAATTGAGTTTATTTAAATAGTCCAATCAGAAGCATTAGAATCCAGACTTGGGAGAAGAGTGACTCCGAGGTCTGCCATAGAGTGAGGGTGACATTAATGACAAAGAAGCCCTCAATTAGGAAATGACTTAAAATGTTTAATCTTGTCAATACTACTTCACATGGGCTCTTTGACAGTGGTAGAACTAACACCGGGGGCTGTTCCCGAGGCAGAATAGATTCGAATGCAGAAAGCAATACAGAGTATCATGATAGAGACATTGGGCAAGCATAGAAACATGCAAATTTCTCTCATTTTTGACTGAAAGCAATATGAAAATGGAATTCCTAGGGAAGATTTCCCTGGAAACCACAGCTGGCATCTCTACAGCAACTCTAGGTGACTCATGCCAACTATGAACTTGTGAAGTAGAATCACGGTTTGTGTGTGTGTAGCAGGGGAGTGGGGGGGTGAGGAGGGGAGTGTCTCTGTGGATCTGTAGTTTGGGGGTGATGGTGGTGAGGAAAAATGTATAATTACCTGTTAAACTTATTCAAATACATATCATATGCATGCATCTCATAGAGTCACCCATGAAAGAATGCAGACGCAGGAGAACAACACCCATGAAACCTTTCCTGGCAAACCCCACTCTGTATCTAAATGTTGACCCACCTCTTCCTTCTCTGTCTAAAAATTCAAGCACTTCCTGTACTTTCTTTGTCTGCTTTGACGTGGCTTACTTGTGCCTCTGACCTCCCTCACTCAACATGTAATCTCCTTCTCATGCCTTATCTCCCCCTACTAGGATCTCAGAAAATTTGATCTAACCTATAGCAGCTGACCTCTGGCTGACGTCAGGAACCTAATGAATCTTCCTTATTCTTAGTCCAAGTTGATAACTCCTATTGATCTTGTATTGTGCTCATTCAAGTCAATCCGGCACACTCACAGACCATAATAAAGGGACATCTGGGACACTCCAATACTATTCATGGCAATTACCCATTTCTTCAATTTCTATTTTATCATCCATCCAATAACTGATTCTTTAAAACATATGTTGCTTACCTACCTACAGTCACTGTTCAATAAGAGAGGGTTAGGAATTTAAATAGAGTTTAATAAAGGTAGGTCCAGGTTTATGGAAACCAACAAAGACTAGTACAATGCTCTGGGTTAGAAAGAGGAACCCTTACCACTCACAGGGCTGAAGAGTCAAGGAGGAGGACTGGTTACCTGGAATCCTGAAAGGGTACCTGTGGCCTTCGGAAGAGAGACAGAGCCAACCCATGGCGGATTGACTAGAAAGAGCCAAGACAAAAACATCTCAACCTCATTTTCTCCCCTTTTAACTCTTGCCCGTGCTTCCCACTAGCCAAAGCTGAGTGGAACCATAAGACAAGAAATCCCAATGATGTCATCCATACAGTGCAGTTTCCATGATGTAGAGTTAAGAAGTGCAGAGAGTGAACTTGGGGGTGGTGTAAACAAAATATATACAGCACAGCCACCATGTGCCGGATCTGTGAGATGTGCTAAAAATATAAGGATGTGTGAGTCAACCTTGTCTTCAAGGTGCTCACAGTCTAGTGGGAGCGAATCTTGTCTCCACATGGCATGTGTAATGACAAAGGTAAGAGGTAGTTGCCATGGACACACAGAGGCACCCATTTGGTGGCATAGGGGTTGGGCATTAGCATTAAGGGGTGATGAAATCCTGGAGCTGAGCCTTAGAGGCTGAGTAGGAGTTCATCAGGAAAAGGGGCTCATGCAGCAGGGGAAAAGGTACAGCTTCCGGGCTGAGAGGCTGCTAAAAACAAAGGCCTTAACCTGGTCTGTTTGGTGTTTTATCAGCAAAGTCACAAACCGTGGGTGTTAGACTCAGAGTGGTGAGATAGAAAAAAAAATTAGCTGTATGTCACCAAAGCTCAATTAAAAACAATCCAAGTTAGCCAGGCTGGCATGGCTCAGTGGTTGAGTGTCAACCCATGAAACAGGAGGTCATGGTTCGATTCCCAGTCAGGGCACATGCCTGAGTTGCAGGCTCAGTCCCCAGTGGGGGGCATGCAAGAGGCAGCCAATCAATTATTCTCTCTCATCATTGATGTTTCTATCTTGCCCTCTCCCTTTCTCCCTGAAATCAATAAAAATATCTTACCTAATAATAGACAAGCATGTAAATTGACTGTACCTTCACTATGCTAACCAGCCAATCAGGAGAGTATGCAAATTAACCCAACAAAGATGGCGGTTAATTTGCATACATAGGTTCCAAGCGATGGAGCAAAGCCAGATGGCCCCGGGGCTGGAGCAGCAAAGCCTGATGGCTCCGGGGCCAGAGCAGTGAAGCCAGATAGCCCAGGGGCCGGAGCAGCAAAACCTGACATCTCTGGGGCCGGCTCCGGCCAGAGTGAAGGCCTGGGTCCCGGGTGCCAGAGGCCAAGGGAAGGGAAGGCCTATTGCACAAATCTCTTCATGCAACAGGCCTCTAGCCTTAAAAATAAAAAACTAAAAACAATGCAAGTTATCTGCTTGTTTTTCTTGAACCCCATGAGGAAACCCCATTCTGGAACCCAATAGTTTCCAGAAATGTTTCTCAGTATGTTTCTTTTCCTCATCTTTGGGACTCATATACTGCAGGTGCTCCCAAACCAGTCCAAAATAAATAAATAAAATTAAAGACAAAGAAAAATAGTCCTATTTGTACTAATGGCCCAAATTAACTCTTCTTCCCTCAGATGAAAGGAAATTAAGTGGTTCATGTAGCTAATATAGTTGGGGGGTGGAGGAGAGCTGTAATAGATCCATGGTGTTGATGGATACCCTTCTGACCTCTGCTTTGTATCCTTCCATTCTCAGATGGCCTCTACCTTACAATGGTGAGATTGAGATGGAGCCATGGTTCTAGGCTTCAGCCTCCAGCTTTGGGTCCAAAGGAGGGAGGTCATTTTCCTCAAGGCCTTCAAGATCCTGGGATTTCTCTATTCCATCTGTCTGTGCCCCATGCTTATCTCTGGATCACTGTAGGCAAGCAGATGTGCTCCACCCCCTAAGTCAGGATTTCAGTCCTACCTGGGTCACATGAAATGGGAACCAGGGGTGGTTCCTGAAGACATAAAAGGCAATTCAGCCAATTCCACCACAACAGCCAGCCTCTCCTGTCTATTATTTACTTCATTCTGTAGCTCCCACTGACTGTCATTAAACCTAAGATTGGGCTTGGAAAACCAGGACACTTCTGGAGGGAAGGGTACAGACGTGGACATGCTCCAATGTAAGCTTAGTCTTTATCACGTGCATTGTCTCATTTCATAATCACAGCCACACTCTGACATAGCTGCGTTTTCCCAGTTTTATAGATGATGCAACTATGTTTTAGGGAGTAATGAGGAGGCTTAATGTCTGTGAGGTTACACAGAGGGAGTAACAAGATTAGGTTTCTAGTTCCAAAGAAATGCTCCTTGTGCCCTGCTACACTGATGGACAGTTCCTTTCTCTATCTCTCTGTCTTTCTAGTTCTCTCTCTTTACCTGCCTCGGCTTACAATAAACCATGGCCTATTCTTTTCTCCTGCCCTTTAAAGATAACAGTAATGAATTGACTCCATTATACATGATTTCTCCCTTTTCATAGGCAATCACTATGACATCACAAAGCTTTCTTCTGGCACTAATTTCAACTCACTAATAGAGTGTATCTGTTTCTTTTTATTTGTAATTTATGTATTCTATAGTTATATTGTTTTATGGTCTATTTCCTTTCTCATATAATTCTCTTATTTAGTCATCTTTGAAATCTTAATTGTCAAAATATACGTATTTGGAGTTATAACTTTTTTTCAGACTGGATTCATCTCTTTTTCATGCCATACTCATTTCTTGGGTTCATATTTGAGTTTGTGTTTAGCTATATTTATTTTGCATTGAAGGTCGTGTCATTTTGTTAACCAATTTTTTCAAATTTGTCATAATCAGCTCTGGCTTTCCACTGAACTCCTATATTGCCTGGAATCCATTGATCTTCTCATAGGTATAATCTGAGGTTAGCTTGTTGCAGTGGGAGGGAGAGAGCCATCCCTATAAGGCTTTATAGTCCCATCTTTCTTGGAGTATTCCTTTCTTTTCTAAAATATTTTTCTTAAATATGTTTTTATTGATTTTAGAGAGAGGGAGGGAGAGGGAGAGGCAAAAACATCAATAATGAAAGAGAATCATTGATTGCCTGCCTGCTGTGTACCCCCTACTGGGGATTGAGCCCACAACACAGGCATGTGCCCTGACCTGAAATAGAACTGTGATCTACTGGTTCATGGGATGATGCTCAAACACTGAATCAGACTGGCGGTGCTCTGAAATATTTTTTAAAAAAATTTCCTATATCAGTATTTATATTTCATAGTTGGGAATGAATATCTCATTTCCATGAGTGAATATGCTTAAATTTTGATCATTCTGCTGTTCACCATTCTCTGAGAACATACTATGACTTCTAGAAACTCTGTGTGTGTGTGTGTGTGTGTGTGTGTGTGTGCGTAAATATTGACATATTCAGGATAAAGTTTTTAATCCCATGGATTTGAAAAAAAGTTCCCTTGGTCTGCCTATTAATAATCTGAGACTAGGGGTATTGATGAGACTTCCCAGAATTTTATTTATTTTCCCTATTTTTCTAGGCAGTAGAATCGGATGCTGGAACTATTAGAGACATTGAGTGTCTTCTTTGGCAGTCACTTCTACTCTTTGTGGGGCTAAAATTATATCAAACTTCTTGCTTATTTGCTGCTAGTGGATTTTTTGCTGACACTGTTTTGTTGATGGTGGGGTGGTGGTGTTAGATAATTGAAAGGAAAATGGCATGACCCAGATTTCCTCTGCCATCTTACCTGTAAGTCTTCAGAGCTAAATTTCATGCTCACTTACAGCAATCACCTTGGCTCTGGTTCTTGGCAAACGTGATTCTCTGCCTCACAGATGGGTGTTGAATCTCTTCATATACAGGGTGTCCCCCCAAAAAGGTGTACACACTTTAACAGCTGATAGCTCAATTTAGAAAATGAAATGTATTTTAATAAATACTGCCTTCATAATTATTCAAAGTATGTGTATACATTTTGGGGGGACACCCTGTATATCATCATAGTCCTCATCATCACATCATCATCAAGTTATATACATGCTTTAAGTCAAACTTACCTCAAATAACTGTTGGAAGTAGGAATGTGGAACCATAGAAGGGGAGAGGAAAAGCAGATATCTGGTTTTCTTCAAATCCAGTTTGTACTTGAAGAAAATGGATCTGGAGAAGTTAAATGGAAGTTAATTCATACAACTGATTATTTCCCAAGGGAGTTTTAGATGATGAATGAAGCCAACTTGGCAATAAGGCCTCAGTAAGTGCCCTGACTGGGAACTGGACCCTCAACCGTTTGGTCTAGGGCCTTGGTCAGCAAACCACGGCTTCCGAACCACATGCGGCTCTTTGGCCCTTTGAGTGCGGCTCTTCCACAAAATACCATGTGCGGGCGCGCACGTACAGTGCGATTGAAACTTTGTGGCCCATGCACAGAAGTCGGTATTTTGTGGAAGAGCCACACTCAAGGGGCCAAAGAGCCACATGTGGCTCGCAAGCTGCAGTTTGCCGACCACTGCCCTAGGCAATCTGAGAAGGTTGAGTTCTGAGTGGGAACATTTTCCACACTCAAGGGGCCAAAGAGCCGCATGTGGCTCACGAGCTGCAGTTTGCTGACCACGGGTCTAGGGGAAAATGCCCCAACCAACTGAGCCACATGAGCCAGGGCTTATTTTCATCTTCAAGAATAAAAAATAGTTGCTAATATTTATCATTTCTATTTTCCTTTACTAAATGCGAATAAGTAAATACTGACAGGACTGAAGCACGTTTAATGGGAAATTCCATTTGATATATTTGCTAATTAGTATCAATTAGACTTTGAAGGGACAGGCGAATTATGTGTTCACACAAATGTTTGAATCTGACAAAGCCAGTCAGGTTTACAAAAAAAGCGTTCCTGCCCAGCAAGCCAGGCACCAGTGAGAGACGTCCTGTTTATGAGAATTCATTGAGAACACAGGGTGGCATACACTTTGCATAATGTGGAGGTCAAGACAACATGGTACAGCCAGGGGTGAATGGGAAGATGAGATGAATGGTAGGAAAACACCATTAAACAGGGGAGAAGCTGGCATTCGGCAGTCTAGCTAAGGTATCTACAAATAGAAAAGTGGGACTCAACCAGCACTGTGCTTTCAGAAGGAATTCAGTGCAATTCAACAAATGTTTCCTGAGTGCCTTCTACACCCCAGTAATCCCCGAAGGAGGACCAGACTCACACAACTGGAGATAGAAGATTCTAGACAGAGTCTCTGCTGTCAAGTAACACATAATCTAGTGGAGGTGTCAATATGTATACAAAGTAATCGATCAATAGGCTGATTGTGATCGATGGTATAATGAGAATAGCATGGAAAGAAATACATGAATTCTGAGTGTATTTATACTGGATGGCGATTAATGAAGAAGATTGGGAAAGGGGGTAAAGTTGTAATTAATTAAATTAATATGAGATTTCTGAGTATTCCAGGGGGTGAGGGGAGAGGGGGTTGTTGAATATCAGTAGTAGAAAGCTGCTGAGTGCAGGTTGCATTTGTGTACTTTGCCTTGGAAGCACTGGGCCTGTTTAATACATTGCACTGAGCAAATCTTGTCCTCATCTCTTTGCACTTCTGTTAAGTGGGTGCAATGGCTGCAGGCGATTGGGCACCAAAGAAACTGATGTCCTCTGATTGTGTGAAGCAGTGAACTCAGCCCGTGATGAACTGTGCTTCTAGAGGATACGTGACAACTAAATCAGGATAGAGAAACGGCCCCCTGACAGTGTGGGACCTGCTTTCACCAAACTTGTATTCCAATGGGTATGACAGATTATAACTAAATAAATAGAAAAGGTGAGAGCAGATTGCAATAAATGCAGAGACAGAAAAAAGAGGGGTGGCAGAGAAAACATGGACAGGACTCTTTAGATAAAGTGCAGGGTGTACTAATCAGAATATGAGGGGTCCTAAACTTGAAGGTAGGCCATTGGAGCGCTCCTGATTTTACAGCATATAATACTGAATCTTCATTTTAGATCTTATACCACAACTGGGAAATAAGTGGTCCCCTGATTGTTGTCCCTCTGGAGAGGTACAGGTAGGCCCGGCAAGAGAGAATTTGGATGCGCCATTTAAATGTCCGAGCCTCAGTTCCCTGTCTGTGGAAGGTGAAGAAGAGAGATGTAATGGACACTACACAGAAGTCCCTAAATATGTTGCCCAACCCAACATGAAATAGCATCTTGATTCCTAAGAATCTCAACATTTATTAAAAAGTCAAAGTGACCTTGTGTCTCTTAGGAATAGAGATCTTTTTTGTATGCTTGTTTTGTTATATTTTTCTCAAATTTTTCCTAATCATGAAACTCATCCCTTAGGGGGCCATTCAATAAAAATATAGACGCCCAGGAAACTCCCACTAAAGGTTCTGAAAAGTAGGTCTGAAATGGGAACTTGTAAATGACACTAGACGTGAACTCACAAGGCCTGAGTTCAGTCACGTCTCTGCGTCTGATTAGATTCATTATATTGGACAGGCCATTTGGCTTCTCATCCTTAACATGGAGATAAACAGGGTTGATGTGAGAAAAAATGACAGTTTATACCTAAATCATCCAGCACCCAACCCAGCACATTGTGGGTGCTTACTGAGCCAAGTCTGAGCTGTTAATATCTGGGGCTCACGTGAGCACAGTGAAGTCTTCCATTTTCCTTTAGGAGCCATCAAATAGCCATGGGCCTGAGTACAGACAGCAGTTCAGCTCTGCAACCGAGGGTCCTCTCTGGACTTGATTTCTCTACTAGAATTCTCACAGCTGGGAAAGTTCCCAATCGAAAACATTGATGTTGCTGCTTCTGAGACGAACACAGCTCCCACTGTGCCATAAAGGAAGAAAGTCCAGAGACAGCATATCCGGGAAAAAAGAGAGGAAATCTATGCCCAGATTTGACATTGGGCATTCTGAAGAGGCGATATCTCCAGTACAGCAAGCTGGACATAAACATGACGAAGAAAGGAATGCCACCTACTGAGTTCCAAGCATCATCCTTATATCAGCCCAACATTACAGATAAGAAAACAGGCTTCACAAAATTAAATAGGTGGAACTTCAAATGGGATTCTAACGGGCACAGATGGAAAGTCCGGAGCTGGGGCTAGAACTCTCGTCTCTCATTCCCAATCTGACATTCTTTCCACTATGCCAGGATGAATATAGCACCATTATTTGATTGTAAGTGCTCAAGTATAGCCCATGCCCATGTTAAAATGCTGATCTAGAAAATATAGCCCAAAGTCCTAAGATGTGGGTATATAATTCACTCCCTGATAGATGATGTGGTGAAACAAAGAATTGAGTTAGAATTCATGGTGTAAACTAAAAGTGACATCCCTAGCCTCCTGAACCTTTGTCAAACACCATGCTACTCACTGGACAGCTTGACATCTCCTGGCCGATGGCAGTGGCGTGGGAGACTTCATAAGAAGGGAGGAGAAGCGAGGGGGTGGTATAAACAACACCCATGAGTTCCTGTGTGCTCAGTAGCTCATGAAGAGCAAGCCTTTGTGATATATGGTGTCCCTCATCTGAGACCATGGGGCGCTCATAAATGCCAGCGAGTGACAGATGACTATGCCATCTCCAAGCCAGCGCTCCACAAAGCCCAACTCCTGCGCTTCGGCAGGTGGGAGGTCGAGTTGCCGAACGACAGAGGGCAGCTGACCGTCTGTCCGCTGCGTGAACTCACCACTGCTTCTTCATCACACCCCACCCCCCTACAGCCCCAAAGTAACTGCTTTTTCCCGGATGCCCATCTTTTATTTCACCTTTGTTTATGCTACCCACTTGCCTAAAACACTCTCTCCTTCTTGTCACTGAAGCCAGAGTGACATGCTCTAAGATCCAGTGCAAGCATTGCCATTCCCATTAAGCTTTTCCTACTCCATCTAAGTTGGCCTCATCTGTACTTGCCTAACTTCCCATGCCTATTTTCTCAGTGCACTTAGATGCACTAATAAAATATGATTATAATTGCCTTTATGTGCTTGTCTCTTCTGCTAGGCTCTGAACTCCCTGAGGTCAGGAAGCCTGTCTTTTTCTTTTCTTTTTAAATCCTCGGTGCCTGACAATACAGCCTACATAGTAGTGCTTCTCAAATTTTAGTGTCCATCTGAACCACCCCGGACCCAAGGTTTCTGCTTCAGTAAGACTGTGGCCGGGTCTGAAAGTTTGGATGTCTAAGAAGTTCCCAGGTGATGCTAATGCTGCTGGTTTGAGAACAAATTTTGAGACCCACTTGCCATGTCCCATGGTTAGTTCTTACTAAATAAACTCATGTTATATTTCATAAGTGGTAACGAGCATCAGCTATGCAGTCACCCAGAGCTGGGGTTGAAATCACAGTTTCCCAAGTCGCAAGACCTTGGACAAGTGACTTAAGCTCTCCAAGCCTTGGTTTCCTTATCTAAAAAATGGGTGCAATAAGAAAATACTAAAGCATTTATGATGATGCTCCACATGGCATCAAGCTCCTGCTGGTTTTGAGCTGGACGTAGAAGCACCAGGAGGAGAAATGGAGAAATGAGAGGGAAGGCAGGATGCAACAGCTCAGTAATCCCCGAAGGAGGACCAGTCTCACACACGGAGCCCGGCGGTGACTTTAATTAAATACTACACACATTTTCTTGCTGAAGTATTTTATTTGCTTAACATAAACTGATAAGAGATCAGTAGGGCACGACAGCCTCCAGGGTGCTGAGAAGAATGTTTTGAATTTTGTACACCAATCAAGCGATTCGTACACACCCCCTCTTCTGCAATGGCGTACAGAACTGAGTTTGGTGGGTTTTCCACTGGGGCTTCCTACTGAAACCCGCTCATTAATAAATAATCAGCCTCTACTGATCTGCTCCTACGCCGCCTTCCAGAGCAGCTGTTTCCTCTGTGTTGTGATTTAAGTTCTGCTAACAGTGATGAAAACAGATTTGTGTTGCCTCTCTTCTCATTAACCTTATTACAGAGTTGGGCTCCCAAGACACATACTTGGAAAACATAGATCATATTTAGAAAAGGGTGAAAACTTTTTTGACCTTGGCTGGCTTGATATTTCTCAATATCTGCACAAAGACTAACCAAGTTGGCCAATTTTCAAATGATGAGTTTATGGAGGGGATGCATCGTAGTCCAACCTCTGATTTTCCTGAGTGAGGAGACAGAAGCTTCAGAGAATAATAATGTCTAACAACAATTGAACTGTGACTGGATAAAGCCAGGCGCAGTGATTTGTGTATGGTGGGTAGAGAGCAGAGATGCTGCTACACTTTCTACAATACACAGTGCTGGCTCCCCATCTTCCACTCTCCTCACTGCCCCCAAAATGTTAATAGTGCTGAGGAAATCCCAGAACTAGAGCCTTAACTCTTGGTCAATAAAGAAAAGGATGGAGCTTTAATAGGGCTATCAGCTCTATCCATGTTCATTGGAAACTATCCCTACTGACCATAGGTTGTTCTGTGGGGACTCAGCAGGTAAGTCCTGCCTTCTGGGACATTGTCTTGACTGCCTGACACTTCTCCAGAAAAAAATGGGAGGCAGTCTGTCTCCTTGCTACTCAGAGGAGAGGTTATAACTTTGTACAGGAGGTCAGGGAATGGTTACGGGTAGGGTGGAAGGTAGGGAACAGATGAGCCGAATCCTAAGAGTTAAAAGTCAGCACGAGTGGAAGATGCACTCCAGGAAGAGAAACCACCATAGCAAAGGCCCAGGGGAGAAAAAGAACCTGGCCTGTTTGAGGAACCACTAGATAGAATATGATCAGAAAGGAGAAATGGTAAGAGCTGCAGGCAGATCTGAAAGCTCTTTGTGTCCAAGTAAGGAACTTGAGTTTTATCCTCAGGCCAATAAGAGGTCAGTGAACACTTGTAAATTATCCAAATGTTTGCT
>NW_006296056.1:800382-801744 GCF_000327345.1 Myotis davidii
CCCCCTCTTCCCCCCCTCCCCCTGCCCCCAAAATGTTAATAGTGCTGAGGAAATCCAGAACTAGAGCCTTAACTCTTGGTCAATAAAGAAAAGGATGGAGCTTTCATAGGCATATCAGCTCTATCCATGCTCATTGGAAACTATCCCTACTGACCATAGGTTGTTCTGTGGGGACTCAGCAGGTGAGTCTTGCCTTCTGGGACATTGTCTTGACTGCCTGACACTTCTCCAGAAAAAAATGGGAGGCAGTCTGTCTCCTTGCTACTCAGAGGAGAGGTTATAACTTTGTACAGGAGGTCAGGGAATGGTTACGGGTAGGGTGGAAGGTAGGGAACAGATGAGCCGAATCCTAAGAGTTAAAAGTCAGCACGAGTGGAAGATGCACTCCAGGAAGAGAAACCACCATAGCAAAGGCCCAGGGGAGAAAAAGAACCTGGCCTGTTTGAGGAACCACTAGATAGAATATGATCAGAAAGGAGAAATGGTAAGAGCTGCAGGCAGATCAGAAAGCTCTTTGTGTCCAAGTAAGGAACTTGAGTTTTATCCTCAGGCCAATAAGAGGTCAGTGAACACTTGTAAATTATCCAAATGTTTGCTCTTTCTCTGCACACCTACCTCGAAACTCAATACCCTCTCCCCGGGAATGTATCCCGCCTGTCACCACCATCTCTGTCTTCAAGACTAACGTCCCTCCCTAGAACCTCAGCCACAGGTGAGTTCGAAGCCCCACTCCACCCAGGACTGTGGGTTACTTGCTTGCACGTACAAGTATTATTTGTCTGGATCTTTGAGGCTTGAGGCCAGTTTGCTTTTTCTTAAAAGCTTTCTGATTGTCTGTTTCAGTGCCTCCTACTTAGGCTGATTCTCACATCTCTATCCCGTTTCTCCCCAAACCTCATTCTCATTCTCCCCAAACCATCGGCCTGCCTCATGTGGCTTTTTGAACTACGGGCGGCCAGGTCACCAGCCTTCTCTAGGGTGACCAGCTGTCCTGGTTTGCCTGGCGCTGGGAGCACTCTAAAAATGGGATTTCCTATTTTAAAACCAGAAAAGCCAGGGCAAACCAAGGTCAGTTGCCTGCCCCCTACCCCAACCCATCCTGCAACTGCAAGTAGCTAAGCCCACGTAGTCCTGAGGTCAGGACCATTTCCAATTCATCCTGCCTTTCCTACGATGTTTAACTCGGGCAATTTTGAGTTTTCAAATTTCAAATAGCTATCAACCTCCCCCTTCCACGCCCCCCTCCACCCCCACCTCCAGCTCAGCTTCCCAAACTGGTGGCGCCAGCAGGCAGAGGTATAATTAATTAAGTACAAAGCCAAGGTGAAGATAATCCTAAACAGGTTTAAATCCAGCCTGGGG
>NW_006296056.1:801774-803328 GCF_000327345.1 Myotis davidii
AGAAAGAGAGAGCAGCAGCATGAGGATGGTGATAATGTTTCCCCAGTCGCATTTCTAAAATGCTGTCTTCTCAGTGCTGTCCTTGATTTTTTTAGTTAGAAATAATGTCTGTGTCCCAGCATGACTTTCGGCCTTGTTCTATTGTTCCAATGCCTACAGCTGTTTGTACTCCAAGGGCTCCATTGCAGCTAAACTTTGTTTACATATTTCAATTTCGAGGTGAGTCAGCCTCGGGCAGGATGAAGATGTCAGGTAAGATTTGTTTTCCTAGCTGATTTCCCTGTCCCATTTCCTGCCTCCATTTCTGGGGCTCCATGGGGCCGGACCCAGCGGTGGACCAGGAAACATGCAGGTTTAGAAATGCAGAGGATGAAAAACTCACTGCCACTTTGTAACAGCTTGACGATATTTTGCCGAAATCTGACATGTCCTCAAGTAACCCTCTGGAAAACACCCATTCACATCCCTACCCTCTTCACCTCCCAGGTTATCTTTTTGTAGGGATGTACCCTTTGAAGCAAGCCGAGTCCAAGCATACGTAAACAGGGAGCCCAGTGATAAAATAAGGATGCAATGGTTGTAGCTTTGGCCCACACATGGAACTGAATGTTTTCCCAGAGAATTGGAAGTTGATTCACAGCTCATCACAATCTGGCCACAATCTGTCTTTCCAGACGCATCACCCCACCTCCATACATGTTATGCTCAGCCACGCAAAATAATTCTCCAAAACCCATTATGCCTTTTCATGCCTCCATTCCTTTTTGGACTTGCTGTTTTCATAACCCCCTTCCGTGCCTGCTAAATGCCTGCTGATGTTTTAGGATTCAGTTCAAATAACACCCCTAATGGTTTTCTGGACTCCAACAAGGAACTATTTATTCATGCCTCTGTGGGTCAGACCCTAGCCATAAGCTCTGGGACCTGGGCCAATCCGGTATGTCTGGGAGCACATAGCGACATGGTGTGGCAATGAAATAGCCTGTTGGCATGAGGGACCTGAAGCTCTGTGTCAGGCTACTGTGGGACTGATCACTTAATGTCTAAGACTCCTCAGAAGTTGAAAATTATTTTCTCCTTTTCACCGGACAGTCGATTGTGATAGCTTATATTTTTGCTTCTTCAGCACCCTTTCCATGAGTCTTTTCCCAGCGGAAAACTTCTCAACTCTGTTCCTGGCCACAGTGCATGTTCAGAGGCCCTGCCAGTCATGTCATAAAACCCCTTCTCTCTACAAGCAGTGATTGGTTCAAGGGATGGGCACATGGCAGGAGCAATCAGAATCCTCTCCCAAGATTAATATGTAAACAGTGGGAAGAGCCATTGGGGAGTCTGGTTAAAGGGTGTGAAAAAAGTTCTAGGCCAGGGGTGGGCAACCCCTGGCATGTGTGCCAAACATGGCACGCCAGTAACTTTTGCTGGCACGCGAAACCCTCTCTTATAATCTTCCATTTACAATTTTTTTCTTAATATCAACGTTTTTATTTTTCAGATCAATTCAGTGTAGGTGCATCTTAGATAAATAAATAATTTTACATAACAAGTTATCTTAAA
>NW_006296056.1:803423-810474 GCF_000327345.1 Myotis davidii
CTGTGTTTTTGTCGCTCGAATGAATTTTATTATTTCTTCAAGGTTCTTCACATACGTACACCTTAAGAGATATCAAGTAGGCATAATATGTTTTCAGAAAATTAGGGGTGGCACGCAGAAGAATTTTGAGTCAGAGATTTTGCTGGTTTTGGCACGCACTCACAAAAAGGTTGCCCTCCCCTGTTCTAAGTTGAGGCTCAAGGAATTGAGGGTTATTGCCATGGTAACATGACAGGCAAGACAAGCAGACAAGAAGGAGCAAGTTCTTTCACTCTGCCTTTCCATCTCCCTCTATTGCCTCCTAGTGGCAGGAACTAGAAGAAAGTCAACTGGCAAAGGGGACATTAGTAAGTTTTAACTCAACCTCACAGAGCAGAGCATGCATGGAAAGGCTATTTGGAGCTGAGATGCAATAACTTGTACAGAGAAGAACAGACAAATTTACTTATATGTTAATTACTTAAGTCCTCAAAACAGTCCTAGGAAAGGACATCATTGTCCCCACTTACATCTGAGAGAATAGAGTAACTGTTACTTCCCACAGGCACACCATTAGTGAGAGGCAGCCCCACCAGGCATGTTAATGCTGTTTTCATGTTTTAGGCAGAGTTATTGCCTATTTGTACAGCTTGATTTGAGATTTCAAAGTCAGTCAGTCACCTTGTCATCATCTTTAAGTTAAAGCAACTGAGATTGTTCCTGAGAATGTATGACTGAGTGTGCTGACTACACTAGGGCGCAAAGTCCCCAGGGAAATGTCCGTGCAGAGCAAGGAAAAGAGCACTCTGTACCTAACCCTCCTCCCCAGGCCTCTCACCTCTCTTCCCAGACAGGGGTTATCACGTGGTGTGTGTCTAAAACCTTGTGAGATAAGATAAGATCAGCCTGGGGAGAGCCAGAGATACATGGCTTTATAGGGCTTAAGCCAACTTCAATTCTGTTTCCTCCGCCTCACAAGATAAGAAACTTTGAGCTGTGTAAGGGAGAAAATTAAAGCTACAGACTGTTTGGCACCAGGGAACTAGAAAGATCAAAGCCCCTGGACACCAAGAAATGGATGACATCCAGGGGCTTGTGCTAATAAAATGGTTCAACACAGAACAGGCACCTTTGCGCCATTTGCCCCAGTATAACGGAGACTTCCTAATGATGTCACCTGTGCTATATAAATGTCTATGGCCCCTAAACAAGGGGCAGCTCTGTAACTGATACAGGAGACTTGCCTGGAAATAAAGATTTTAAGTAGGATATTCAATTCCACTTGGCTCACCATTTTGGTTTCCTAGAAATTCACTAGTAAGGCTCATGTTAGTCCAGCCAAAACACCATGGCCTACTAGTCACCTGGGTTTGTGTTTAACTGGCTACCTGGAAGATAACTGCCCTTCAGTTGTTTGTCAGCTCATGTAATTTGGAATTCATTGCTGCCTACACAGTTTAAAAATGGTTAAGTTTATGTGATGTAAATTTCATCACAGCTTTTTAAAAAAAGGAATAAAGTACTGATACATGCTACAACACAGATGAGCCTTGAAAAGAATCAATGACATATTTAGGTCATGCTTGTAAAAAGCCAAGAATTTAACATAAATTAGTGGGGGGAAAAGATATATGAAGTTGAATGGGAAAGGAAGGTGGGAAATACATATAAGAAATAGAACTTTTCTCTCTTCTCTTTTATCCTGAATATCTTTTGTTATAACGATTACCAACTTATATTTTATATATTAATTATATATTTTTTAAAGACTTTGACAAAGTCTAGACTTTAACACACTTTTTTTAGAGCAGTTCTAGATTCATGGCCTAACCCCATCCACTTCTTATCTAGTCCAAAATCTAGATCTCACACAAATGCTACGGATTGGAACAAAGTAAATCACATTGCTACCCATAGCCATAGGAAGGCTAGAAATGCATTATGGGGAATTACAGTTTCTGAAACATGGAAGGCCATCTAGGAGAAAGTAGGGATGAATGTTGAACAAGTCAGTCTATACACCTTCCACAGTTTCACAATATGGATAAGAGATTAGAGAGAAACCAGATTCTGAATCTTTGATCAGGCTGCATAGAACCCTCAGCCCCCCTTTTGTTATTTTTGATCATCTGAGGTAGTCAATACATTACTTTATAGGCCTTCAGCCCACTTCAATTGTGTATTTCTGTCACTTGCCAGAGTCCTGATACAAACATTAAGGTTTCTTCCAACTCTGATGTTCTTTGTTTCATTTTACTTTGCTCAAAAAAGTTACCAGAAATGATTTTGGTGGGAAGGAAATGCAATATTAAACAGGAATGACCTAGGTCAAAACTGAATAACCTGGAATCTATCTCTCTCTTTTCCTTTTATCCTACTATTGTCCCTCAAACTTATTTTGGCTTACCATCTCTAGCCGGAGCAGTGTGCCCTAAATGAGCCATAGGATATTTAGTTTGGCAAATTTAGAAAAGGTTTAAGCATTTTTAGTACCCTGGTAAGAGGACTCTAGACCTGTCTCATGATTAGAGGTTCAATAGGACAGGTCACGACAAAGGGATAGTTGAGTTGAACTTCTTTTCCTTGGGTAGAAGATGGAGATAAGAATGTTGGGGTAGATGACAGTACCCAGGGGGAAAGTTACACTAGATAAAAAGGAAATACTCTCTTTTTCTCAATGCAGGATAAGTGTGCTTTTATTAAGTTCTGGGACTGCAAAGACAAGTAATACAGAGCTGTTAAAAATAAACTACAAGGAAAGCCCGGCCAGTGAGAATCAGTGGTTGAGCACCGACCTATGAACCAGGAGATCACGGTTCCATTCCCGGTCAGGGCACATGCCTAGGTTTTGAGCTTGATCCCCAGTGTGGGGGGTGTAGGAGGCAGCCAATCAATTATTCTCTCTCATCATTAGTGTTTCTATCTCTCCCTCTTCCTTCCTCTCTAAAATCAATAAGAATATATGTTTTTAAAAAAAACTACAAGGAAATTGTTCCTTGTAAGGAGAGAATGGTAAGATTGTGGAAAGCAAATTGAGGATAAACTTAGAATTTCACATTTCCATTGGGATGAATCTTTCTTCAAAGAGTAGAAAGCTATGCTTTTGGTTAGATTTTCTCTGTTATATATTTTCCAAACACACTGCCTTTTCCCTTGATAGCATTTTATTACAGTTGTGCATAATTATTTGAGTAATTGCTTGGTTAATGTCCGTGTCCCGTTGTAAACATCAAGTTCTATGGGGCCAAAGGTGCTATCTAACTTGTTAATATCTATATTCCCAGAACTAGCACAGAGCCTGGAAAACAATAAATTAGATAACATTTTTTAAATGTTGTTGAATGAAACTATTGTCCTGATTTCAAAGTCAGGGCGAAAGTTGGAAGCCATTATCTTCCAAACTTCCTTCTCACTCTCTACATTCTAAGCAAAATATTCCCCAACTACCAAACTCAAGATGAAACAAAATAGCATCTTTTCTCCCTAAAAAATCAGAGGTTTAAATATCTGGAGAGTACTATGTTTCTGTCACACTCATGTTTCCTAACTACCATTTATTGCATTTGCTATGTATCTGATACCCATGTGTTGGCTTTAATTATATGATTCAATTTAACCTTTTTCATTACCTTCTAAGACTATCTTCTAAGATAGGTACCACCATTTGACTGATGGGAAACTAAGGCCCAGAGAATTTAAGTAACTTCTTAGGAATGGATAGAGCTAAGATATGAACCCAATTCCTTTTAATTCCAAAGTTGGAATCAGTCCCAGGTTGGCTGAGCATATAATTTTCCAAAAATGAATTAGACCAAAGAGTCCTCTCCCCCGGTTTAACTACAGAGATGTTGGTATAAATCCTAGTTCATCTCTGGCCCTAGTAGCTTTCAAATGTGATTTCTAGCAGTGCAATAATCATCCCCAAATCCCATTACAACCAAACAGCGCGGACAAATGAAGAAGTTTATCCCAGTGGGCTTTTATGTGACGTAGGAAGACCTGACCGCTCTCCCTGGAAGACAAGACAGATGGTGCACACTCCAGATATGGGTCCCACACCACTGATTCTGGCCAAGGTATTTTATTTTAACTCTAAATCTTTAAAAGCTCCTTGGAACAGTCATAGCAAACACACTTGGGTTTGCCTTGTTTTCAGGGTGGAATGGTAGCCTGCACCTTTAAAGTTATGATCTCTCAGTGGACTCCCCATCCCTTCGTGACACGGCACAGTAGGAGCCGAACATTTTTATTTTTAATTTCCCAATGACAATGACAGTAGACAACTCGGATGAAATATGCCTTTGAATTACTCAGGAGTGCCACAGGAGGTAGGGACACGTTATGTTCTGATACAGACATGCTCTTTCAAGACGCCATGCAGCAACCCTGGTTTTGTAAACGCCCGGTGAGAAGGCAGAATAGAATTGTACCGTTTCAGGCATAATAATGAAAAGCGAAGGCCCTCGTCAAAGAACTTTACTTTTCTCGCTCTGCTCTGCTTTCGAACTCCTGAGGCTGGCGGGGTACAACTCCCAGCGCTCTGTCAATAATGTCGCTCACAAACAAATCTGATGTGTTTTCTCAGCTGTAACAGAGCATGTCTGCACACAGCTCCCGAGGGACCAGAAGAAGTCTGGAGGCTGCGATGTGCATTTTGAAGACTGTGATTATTTTAAAATCTTATATGAAGGTAGAGAACATTTAGTGAGACCCTTTGAAGCTTGAATAAACTTCCACCCAACTACTTCGTCCATTGTGTAGCTGCTAATGCTACTCCTCACAGAGGAGCCTCAGAGGAAAGAATGGTTTCAGATCCATCTAATCTGGTCCCAGTTTTAGAGTCTTATGTGGTCCAGTCTATGCATGAAGAAAGATCATCTGTGACATCCATGAACAGGGTTCTACTTTAGTATCTCTCATGGCTAAGGAAACTTGACTTTTGGGAGCTGTTTGTCCTGTGTTAAAGCCAGCAGTAAATGACATAATGACACCTACCTGGGAAGCTCCCCTCTTCCATCTGCAGCAGGCGTCCGGCTTCCTAAACCAAGGATATCTAGGTGTATCCTAACCTTGGAAGACATCAAAGCCTGTGTGAAAATTCTATCATCCTTTAGGGAAAACGAGACATAGCCCTTTTCCTTTAGAAAGTGGTGGTATTTGATTTTGGGGAAATAATACTGAACACTATAGAATTGTGTGTGTGTGTGTGTGTGTGTGTATTAGAGAAATATGCAAATTACTCCCAACACCATAATGCATCACCACTGAACAACAGGGACCTGGGCAGCCGCAGGCTCCCAGCACTGCCAGCCCCGGAGCGGCCAGCACACCCTTGGGCCTGGAATAATGATGCATTCTCAACCAGCCCAGAGTCACTGCACAGGGGGCTGCAGATCAGAGAGCTGCAGATCAGGGGGCTGTGGGTCAGGGGGGCTGCAGTTTGGGGGGAGCTACAGATTAGGGGCTACAGATCAGGTGGGCTACAGATTGGGTGGGCTGCAGATTGGGGGGTTATGGACCAGGGGGGCTGTGGACCAGGGAGGCTGCGGACCAGGGGGGCTGCAGGAGGGGAGGAGAGCTGCAGATCAGGGGACTGTGGCACTGGGGACCTCAGCTCTGAGCCCAGAGCCTGGCTTCAGGGCTGTAGATGTGGCTGTGCTGCCCAGTGGGGAGCCCCACAATCTGCCCCCACAGACTCAGGAGAGACAACGGGTTCGTGGGGACGGCCAGGAAGAGGCCTCGCCTGGGCCAGACCGTGACCAGCGATCAGTGTTTGAAGGGGGAGCCTTCAGCCCCGTGGACTTTCTCTCCCAACGAATCTCCGCTCCTCCCTGCACTCGGCCCTGCAGATGGCCCTGCCAGCCCATGTGGCCACTGCCCACACCCACTGGTGTCTGCAGTCCCGCGTGGGACCATAAACCGTGTCTGAGCCACTCTGAGGTGGAGCCCACGTCACCACTTTAAAGTTTTCATTTTTGCTGATCAGACATTTGCCTTCTGAAGCGTAGAAGCCAGGACGGTGGGCGCAGTGGAGCCCGCAGATGGGCACCCAGGAGCTCCTCGGCTCCGATGGCTTCATTCACAGAAGACGCTCCCCGCCCCCCATCCCCACCCCACACTCCTCACCCTGGCCTGTGGCCTTCAGGGAGCAGCACAGTCACCAGGACAGGCAGGGCCCCAAAGCTGCTCCTGAACCTCGCTCTTCCTCCCTTGGCTCCCAAAGCCCAACACAGCCTGTGGCCAGCCCCTCAGAGGGTTGGCTGGTGCCCCCAGCACCCTCCCCAGGGCCTCCCCAGTACCAGACAGGACCAGGCAGCAGGCGTGGCAAACTGCGGCTCGCGAGCCACATGCGGCTCTTTGGCCTCTTGAGTGTGGCTCTTCCTAAGCCTTAGGAGTACCCTACAATTTACTTACCTATATAGTTTAAGTTTAAAAAATTTGGCTCTCAAAAGAAATTTTAATCGTTGTACTGTTGATATTTGGCTCTGTTGACTAATGAGTTTGCCGACCACTGCTCTAGAGAGCAATGCTTTGGTGGGACCTTGAGGTCACCTTGGAGGCTAGAACCAAAAGTTAGATGGTAGCCAAGTGTTGGCAAGGATGTGGACAAATCCGAGCCCTCACACACTGCTGTCGGAATGGAAATGGTGTGGCCGCTCCTCAAATGATTAATATTGGTCACATAGGACCCTGCAACCCGCCACTCCGAGGTATACACCCAAGTGAGGCAGCCGGTCACAAAACGCCCATTGTGTATGGTCCCGTTCCCATGAAGTGTCTGAAACAGCAGTGTGCAGATGGCTGGGTGGGACAGGCCACTAGATGGGGAAGGTTTTCTTCTAGAAGCAACACAATGTCCTAAAAGTGACTGGTGGTGCCCTACCTGGTTTGGCTCAGTGGATAGAGCATCACCCTGCAGACTGCAGGGTCCCGAGTTCAATTCTGGTCAAGGGCACATGTCTGGGTTGCAGGTTCATCCCCAGTAGGGGGCGTGCAGGAGGCAGCTGATCCATGATTCTCTATTATTGATGTTTCTTTCTCCCCCCTCCCTTCCTCTCCGAAATACACACAC
>NW_006296056.1:810729-823280 GCF_000327345.1 Myotis davidii
CACACACACACACACACACACACACACACACACACACACACACACACACACACACACTAATAAAAGGGTAATATGCTTATTAGACCAGATAGACCTGATGTCATTCTGGACATCCTTCCTGACAAAGCCAGGGCCCAGCCTAGGGGAACCTGCCCCGGGTCCCAAGTGCCTGCGGCCAGCCTGAGGGAGGGAAGCCCTGGTCCCTGGTGCTGGAGGGAAGCCGGTACCGGCAGCCCAGGGAAGGAAGGTATACTCTTGGATGAATTTTCGTGCAACGGGCCTCTAGTTTTCTAATAGAAAACATGTTGGAGTACATTCAGGTATATTTAGGGACCAGGATAGAAACAGAATAGAGTCAGGGTTAAAGCCATAGATGTTGACATCGACAGACCCCCCAGATTTAATCCCAGCATTTCAGCTCATTTCTATTTGACCTGGGACTTGCCAAGTCTCAGTGCCCACATTTACATAGTGAGGATTTTAATACTATCCATCTTGTGGGACGGTTGCTGGAATCAATTGATGGAACACTTCTAAAGTGTTTAAATGATTTCTGTCTTGTTGTAGGCCTATAATACCTGGTAACTGCCTCGCCCTCACTTAAAGGGTCAGGCTTGATGTTATCAATAAAAATGAGGCTTTGTCTGTCTCCAGAATGACTGGCAATCTTTTCAGCCTATCATTTGTTTTCCTATGTTGAAATAACTTCAGGTATGACTGCTTCCAATGGGGAAAGAAATTTGCATGCATCTATTATCATTCACTAAAAGAATTACCTAAATTAAAAATACCATCAGCCCTGGCTGGTGTGGCTCAGTTGGTTGAGCATTGTCCCCTGCACCAAAAGGTCAGAGTTCAATTCCTGGTCAGGGCACATGCCTGGGTTGCAGGCTCAATCTGCAGGCATACAGGGAGCAGCTGATAGATGTTTCTCTCTCATGGATGTTTCTCTCTCTCTGCCCCTCTCCCTTACTCTCTCTCTTTCTCTAAAATCAATTTTAAAGTATTTTTTAAAAATACCATCAGATTTAAATAAATGAGGAACAATCATACACATTCCCACAAATACAGACTGAAAAATGCCAATTAAGATTATTTTCTCTTATTACCTAGCAAGCATGTTGCTTAAGAGGATTTTAAATTTCTCAGGGGATAAAGAAGAGAGAAATAAAGTAGGAAAAAAATCCTTTCTGCTCTCAGCAGAAATTCAAAGTGGAAGAAGCCCTTCTTATGTTGGTCTCCTCTGGATTTTTATTTTACTTTTTCCGCCCACAGGAAAGCCAGGGAAAATTGCATAAGCAAGGCCTGATACAAACTTCAAGCTATGTATCAGGAAGAATTAGAATAAAAACTGCAAATAAGAGGTCTTCTCAGTTGCCTACCTCTCCCCCAAGGCAGAATCAGTCACCCCTGGTGCTGTGGTTCTACTGTGGGTCGCTCCTGCTGTTTTAACAATTTTCACATTGTTTTCTAATTAGTTACTTACCTTTCTGTTTCTATGGTGTTCCAAACCATTGTTGTTTGCTCAGCCAAATTAGCTGTTGTGTCACACTGGCCTGGAGACTCCATAAGGTTATGGTTGTTTGGCCGCAGCTATCTTTGCAGAAATAATATCTAGATCTGTGGTTATCAAACCCACGAAGGGATGTTTGATAAATATTCGGAGACATTTTTGATTGTCACCACTGGGGTGATGCTACTGACATCTAGTGGGTAGAGGCCAGGGATGTTGCTAAATATCCTACAATGCACAGAACAGCCTCCACAATAGAGAATTACGCAGCCCCAAATGTCAAAAGTACCAACAAGGTTAAGAAATCCTGGTCTAGAGTGAAGACTTGCTCAGGACATTGGTCAAAGAAATCTAGTCACGCTGAAGCTTAAGTGCATATAACTATAACAGCCATCCTCCAAGGCAGACCATGCCGTACATGGTCAATCAAAGAGTTTTACACAATATTGGCCTAGATTTCCTTGTGAGGTTAAAGTTCATTTGATTAATCAACACCCTTTCTCATGCTGCCCCTGGGAGACTTGGGTTGGAATCCATAGAAATTAATTCAAACCTCAGAAACTTCATTCCTAGGTTTCCCTCGCTGATTCATGGAAGGGGCCAGGCTTCTGCTTTCATTTCTTTATTTCTTCATGATGATTTAATTCCTGGGCCTATTGCTTCTTCATAACTTTTGGTGAGGGCCAGTCTTGGTTTCCCTAAATTTGAATCTCTGAGAGAATGGTTTAGGGACTTAGTGCTTTTCCTTGGCATGGGTTGCTTGAGAAAATTGGTCCACTCCCTTTTTAGGTGTCTACATTCCTTAGGGAATTAGAAGGTATACTTTTGCTGAGGAAGGAAATTCTCAAGTTCTGTTTTATCTTTCCCTGGGTCATAAGCACAGAGATCATTGATTCTTTTTTTTTTTTATATATTTTATGATTTTCCACAGAGAGGAAGGGAGAGAGATAGAGAGTTAGAAACATCGATGAGAGAGAAACATCGACCAGCCGCCTCCTGCACATCCCCTACTGGGGACGTGCCCGCAACCCAGGTACATGCCCTTGCCCGGAATCGAACCCGGGACCTTTCAGTCCGCAGGCCGATGCTCTATCCATTGAGCCAAACCGGTTTCGGCAGATCATTGATTCTTGCCACAGTCAACAAAGTCTTCATTAACATCACTAACATCACTTCTAAGTATGTGCTCACATGACACCCCATTTATGGAAACCTCTAGAATAAAAAGATTTTTATGAGGGTTGCTTTCCAGACCAGTTGCAGATTGAGTTTCCAATTTTGACCCAGACATCCTAGGCTACAGGAGAATGGATGCATCCAAGGAAGACACTGGCTACTAACACATATTTGGCACTTGGTATATATTATCTCACTTACCTACCTCACTTCTTACAAGAAAACTCCTCTGTTTGATGCCTTGTCAGTCATTCATGCCTCAGGATAAGTAAATACAACACTCATGTCAATTAGCTTTTCCTTCAATATCAAGGGTACCTTTGGGGTCAAGGATAAGGAGAAATCTCCCATGTAGCATTGGTTGATATCTCACTGATAAATGGGAATTAATGAGGCAAAAAAAGGAAAGAACAGTCTAATTTTTATAGAGGAAGAGGTGATCGTTTAGGGCTAGAGGGAAGAAAAAGTGAAAAAAAAATTGAGGCATGGCTAGAGCAGAAAATGGAGTTGAGGAAGATTAGGTTATTGTCCTCTCATATGTTACTTTTATTCATGACCTCTTTCTAAAGGATTTGCTTTCTCCAGTGTACCTTCAACACCCTGAATCACTCTGTTATCTAGATTATCCAGAAGGGCAGGGGAGGAGGGGGAAAGAAACTACTTTTAAGCCAAAAATCCATTCTATTAAATTTTCTAAAGCAAGTTCTCTTCTGAGAAGCATGATTAAGTATTTGCTAGCAATACTTTGGGGGACTCTTGAGGGCAGCCAAGTTGTCAAAATTCTAAAGACACTGCATCGTTCTTAGACTGTGACCTTCAAGGAAATTAATTGTCACTCCTGTTCGTCCTTCCTTGAAGACATTCCAAGCCTTCAGGTTTTGTGGTGTTTTTGGCAGCATCTACCTGAATTTTTAGACTGTTAAATCTTAGTTGAAGAATGCCAATGCAAAATGAGATTTATGCCAGCTTATCTAGCAGGCCTGACAAGCAACTCAAATATTGTTCCAACCTGAATGCTCTCACATCTCCAAAGATGAAAATTAAGTACCACCTGGGCTCAAGAGGAGTATTTCCAGGGTGAAGTCTTCCCCAGCTCCCATTTTCCCTTTCTGTTTTCCATGATTAAATAATAAGCATCCTGCTGAGAGAGAACATTTAAAATTCTAAGTAATGATGTGCATAATGCAAAAATAAAGGGAAGATCAACAAATGTGCCATATCAGTCATTTTCATATTCTTACAATGCATCTTTTTCCAGTACTGTTGTTCCCTTCAAAGCTGCAGAAACAATCCCTTAAAAAGTAAATTTATGAAGCATCTTGTATGTGCCAGCTACTTTGTTCATTATTAATGAGAACACAGGATAAAAACAGATATAGTTTCTACCGTCAAAATGGCGTGAAGTACAATTTCAGATAACAGTGCAAGATATTTGTCAGGGCAACATAGGAGTTAGTACCATAAGTCAGCACCAACAATAAATTCTATAAAAAGTTTCAGAACTGAGTGGCTCTAGCATTCCTACTTGTTTTGAGGGGTTCTTTGGAAAGAAGCTAAACATTTTCTTAGTAAGCAAAAGGCAAGACTACTTTTTTTCTGTATGAGTGTCATGCTTTTTATTTAATGTTTAGGTTATAAGAATGGTATTATACAAATTACTAGAGATTTTTTTTTTTTGCTTTAAAAAAGTCTTGCCCGTTGCTAAGCTTGTTGTATAACCCTGAACAAATCGTAGACCCATCGTTTCTTCATTTATAAGATAGCACTAATGACACCAACTTTTAGTGGGATTGTGAGACTACTTTTAAAAAAAAATGTAACATCTGAAAAATAACTTACTTTTCACAGTGATAGGCTCAAATGCCTCTGGGTTGACTCTGTGACCTTGATTTTGCATTGATGGTCTCAATCACCAAGTGTTCCTTAAGAGGGCAAAAAAAAATGTGAACAACATTAATTAATTGCTTCTTTTAAAAGATCTCTCCATTAAGCTAAACAAGCATAATTGTAATTGATGTCACTATTGCTCCCCTCAAATTTTGGGTATGGCTATGCAAACAAGTGTGACACATGGCACTTCCATGTGGAAAAATTCAGTTGTTGATACTTAAACCTTCAGCAGAAATGACTGCGGAGGTGTGGCTTGTTTTGGAGATTCTATGCTGCGCTATAACACAAAAAGCAGCTACCCTAGAGAGAGGCCCAAATGTGTAGCAGACTTTTTGCAAGGGTAAGACTTTCTGGCCGGTGTGGCTCAGTTGGTTGGGTGTCATCCCATGCACTGAAAGGTTGCTGGTTCGATTCCTGATTGGGATGCATGCCCAGGCTGTGGGCTCGATCCACGGTAGGGGATGTACAGGAGGCAGCCAAAGGATGTTACATTCGCACACCAATGTTTCTCTCTCTCCCTCTCCCTTCCTCTTTCTCTAAAAATCAATAAACTAGTCTTAAAAAAAGAAAGAAACCCAAACCTTTGTTTTCTTTGAGACACTGAGATTACCATAATAAGCCTCAAAAAAATATTGCTGGTAGCTTCACATTAGTAATTTGGTTTTCAGATGAGATTAAGAAGATTAATGTAATACTCTGTATTATTAATAAGGGACTTCATACTCAAGCTAAAAAAGGGAAAATCTGCCTGCTATCTAAGAGAGGAATACATTATTCTCTCAAGCATGACAGTATCTGACTAAAATCTCAAATGATCAACATCGATCATCTGAATTCTATAATGAAATGTAAGCTTCTTCTCTGATTGTGCTCATTATGTAGATAGGGATGTGAAGCCTAAAGAAGAAGAAAAAGTTGGATTGCAACAGCCCATTCTTGCCAACAATGCCATCTGGTTTGGTAAAATTAATTCTTGAGTGAGAAACTCATGGAATTTCCAAAATGAACTTCTTGGAAACTTTTGGAAACCAGAAAGCATCCTTGGCCAGAACTTTGCAATCTGAGAAACTGCTCTAACAAACAGGGTGCCTTTCAGTGTCAACGCCATGGATTAGCTTTGTGGCTTGGTCCAATCACTTTCACTTCTCTGGACTCTAGTTTCCCAGAAAGTGTTGGGTTACTGATATCCAAGGTCTCTTTTAACATCCTATGCATCTACAACCTGTACTTTCAAATGGGAAAATAGAACATAAACCTTTCTCCCCATAAGTTGGAACTTGTTACTCTGGAGAAGTTAAAGCCCATGATGAAATCTGAACACTTCTCTCAACTTAGACACTAATGAATCACAGAAAAGTATAAGAAATGACCATTATTGCATATTGAGTAAAAGTGTGAAAATACCCCTGAGAAAAAACCATCTTGAGGGCAAGTGTCCTCTTCCTCATCTTTTTATATCCATGTAACAGGGTGTCTGGGGCACATGGAAGGTGTTCAAATTATTTATTGAATTGATGAATGGATTGATAAATCTGTGGATAGTTATATGGAATGGATGAATACTGAAGATAGCCCCTTGGCATTTTTTTTGGTCCTATGTATTTGTAATTTACTATATAAAATGCTCTTCATGATAAAAAAAAACAGTGAGTATAATTTTTAAATGCTTGAATAAGTACAATGCAAATGGAAGTAGGATTCAAGAGACCTTAATTGCATTAATTCGTTATGTGACTTTGCAGAAACCACTTCACCTACTGAATCTCAACTCTCTGATCTACAAAATGGCTATTAAAATTTTATCATGCATCCTGAGTAAGAGTAGCTATGAGCATGAAATGGGATGAAACATGAAGAAGCTTTGAAAAACAAGATACATGTCTATCATCGGTGACCAGTCAGCGAAGAGCAGGGTATAGTTATGAGGTTCTCGGAAGCAGTGACCCCATGCATCTTTTAGTGACCAGTCAGCGAAGAGCAGGTTATAGTTATGAGGTACAGGTTCTCGGAAGCAGTGACCCCATGCATCTTTTGTGGAAGCTGAAAATCATCTTGCAGTTCCTTGAAACTTGCATTTTATTAGGAGTCTAGGCTTCCTGTTCTTCCTATAGCAAAATTGCCTTTTGGAATATCTCTGTCCTCAAAGTAGACATTGGTGTTATTTTTTCTACTAATAACATTTTCTTGACTCTCTTTAAAATTCTTCAGTCAGATTTCCCTTCTCTTGCCAAACTCTAGATGTCAGTGTGTCCCCAGCTCCAATCTATGGACTGTTTCTCTATGTAAACTCTCTATGTCATGTCATTGGGACCTATTATTTCAGTAAGCCAATCACTCCCAAATTTAGGTTCACCTTTTATCTTGCCTTGAAATCTAGACTTTCATTGCCATCTGCTTTCTCAGCATTTCCAGTTGTGTATGGAATAGGCATCTCACGCTCAACTCTGAACCATTTCACATCTCCCATGTCATTGCTCATCTCTGCAAAAGGCACCAAGCACCCGATATCTCAGGCCCAAAACTTTGGAATTCTCTGTGACTTTTCTTTTTCTCCCACATTCCACATCCAAATTAGCCATAAAAAGTTGTCTAATTGCTCATCTCCCCTATTTTCTCTCTCCTCGACGACTACAAGAGCCATCCAATTGGTCTCCCAAGCTTCCAATCTCACTCTACCGCCAGAGTGTCTTTCATACCATGAACAGACTCATCTTTTAAATATGTGAGCCAGATCAAAGCATGAACTCTGCCTGAGATTAATTACACCTTTGCTTGGCTTCCCCCACTTTCCTCTCCTGTGTTCTGCACCCTTTACTAGCTTTCTCTGGCAATCATTCCTTAAATTCCTGCACAAGAATTCATAGTTTGGGATTGACTTCTAAGGAACTTATTGACTTGGTTACCTCTAATTCTCTCAGACAGGAATAACACTCCAAATTTGGAGTTCCCGATACTGGCTTAAGATGCTAGAGAGGCAGGTACGTGCAAGTTCTCAGGCAGCTCTCTATATAGTTTCAGAACTCTTCTCCTCTATTATCTGGGGCCCTTGGAGGTTTCCCAGACTTTCTTGTGCACCCAGAAATGCACTTAAAATAAATGTGTTGTAAATTAGCCAATATCTGTATTTTTTAAGGCAGCTGAGCTATTTTTAGAACACTTGGACGGCCCTATTGCTGGAAGTCTAAGACTTTTCTGCTCATTATGTCTAGATTTTAAGTTAGCTCATGTATTTTTGGTCTTTCTAGCTTTCTTATCAATGAATTAAAAAATACATATGTATCTATTAATGTCTCACACATGTTATGTACTGTTTCATTGTCATCTACCTCTAAGTATTTTGTCATTTATTATAAATCTTCTTTAACATGGGTTTTCTGTAAGTACTTTATTGGTTTAAAGACATAAATGACTTAAAATTATACCCTTTTGGATATTCATTTCTAACTTTATATATATTGTGTATAAGAGATACTGTATGGGAAAATGTTAAGAGATGTTTAAAGACAGATTTGTGATCTAGTACATGATAGATTTTTGTGACTGTTCAAATAACTATAGAAAGTTCTCTACAGATCTCTGTATTATATTCACTAGTCAACTCATACAAATCTATGATCTTGCTTATTTTTCTCTCTTCTTTCTACCAGTTTCTGAGAGGGATGTGTTAAAATCTCCACCCACACAATTAATCACTAAGTTAATCTATCACTTGTTGTTTAACATATTTTGAACACACACATATATATGTAGTTATTTGCATGTCTGTGCTGATTGTTCTATCTTCTGGATCTGTTGCTATTTTTCATAGTAAACAGCATTCCTCTTTGTCACTGGTTATGCTTTTGCCATAAAATCTACCTTGTGCTATACTAAAATCGCTACTCTGTGTTCCTTCCTGTTTACATTTGCCTCATGTTTTTACATTAACTTTGTTTTTCACTCCTGTCTGTCCCTTAAGAATGTCTTTACCGAAAAAAAAAAGAATGCCTCCTACAGACATCAGTGATGAAATGTAAGTTTATTATATGTGTATTGTTGCTGGGGTTTTTTGGTCTTGTTAGCTAATACAGTCAGAGTATTGCAATCTTTAGCCAATGAGTTTAACCAGTTTTTATTTATTAAAATTTACATTTAGCATATAGTACATAATACAGGGTGGGGCAAAAGTGGGTTTACGATTGCTCATATGGAAAAGAATACAATAAATAATAACACAAGAATAAACTTTGTGTTTCACATACTCACAACTTGAAACCTACTTTTACTCCACCCTGAATATAGGTGTGTAAATGTAAATATCATGATTTATTTTTGTGTCTTAATTTTCTGTTTTCCAGTTACTAAGCTCTTTTTGCTTTTAGTTTTACTTCTTTCCACCTTCTATTAGAGAAATTTAATCCCAACTTAGTGATATTCACACTTAAATTATATTTTCTTTCAATGCCCAAAATTTAGCAATATGTATATTTCTCTCGGAGTAGCTCTCATCTCCCACCAGCACTCTTAGATTTCCAGGTTATTAGAAATATTTTTATAAGGAATTCCTTATTGAGGACATACTATACCTTATTGAAATCTTTGTTTACTTATATTTCATATACTTTATTGTTAATTTCCAGATTTATGCTTTATCTTATTAGGGTCTACCCATCAAAAGCTCCTTGGAAGAGCTTAATGTGGTCAAACTCCCAAAAAACTTTGTATGCATAGGAATCATATTACATTCTTTTGTTTAGATGGGTTCTTAGTTTAATGTAAATTCTAAGTCCCAAGTTTTTTTCTTCCAATAGTTTAAAGATACTTCACCACGGTTGCTAAAGTATTGATGGTGAAAAGTTAGATATCATTCAGGAAATTAATTTCTCTGGGCTTTCAAATGCTGCCTTTGTAAAAGGATGAGGCTATAGTAGACAATGTGTTAGGGGTTTTACATTAGTTAGAAATATTCCTGGTGGCAAGGAAAACATTTTTTTTTTTATTAATAATGGGTTAGTAGACACATGGGAATTTATTGGCCTCATGTAAAAACAAGTCATGGGGCAGGAAATTCAGAGTTAGTTCATAGCTCAACAAATCCACCAAGAGCCCAAAGTCCTTGACTCTCTAGCAAAAAAAATTCTAGTTTCCACACCTTGAAAATGGAGGGATTGCACAAGATGGCTACTAAGATCTCTTCTAGACCCAACAGTCTATGGTGCTATGAACAATCATATCACACAGTGCCACCCAAAGGGCTCACAGTAACCCAGAGTTTTCAAGAAATTAATATAACATGCAGTTTGATAGAGACATTTAAGGAAACTGGATGATGTGGGGATTTTAGGTTTTGTTTTGTTTTTGTTTTTAGCCTTACAAAGGCTGACAGATTACCCAGACAAGTGTATTACATGGGTGAGAAAGTCCTACAGAGGTCCCTGTACTTCAAGCTCTAATTTTCATCTTTCTTTACTTACAATAAAGTTACTAATATATCCAGTGGTAGTGCAGCCCTTAGATATTGGATTCTGTTACTGACCTATAAGTGCTAGAATGACAACATATTCAATTATTATCAAAACAAAATAATCAAGGGAACTACTCTGCCTATTCCTTCTGCTCACTGCATTCTCTTTCTATGGATAATTTAACAAGATAGGCAAATTTACTTTCAGAATGTGCCTTGATGAGCATGGGAACGGAGCCAAGAAACAAGATAAGGATTCATTTATTTGTTCACTCATTCAAATGTACTATTTTAGAGCATACCATGTGGTAGGAACTTCTGAGAAATTAAAAGTATAAGCAATTTTTAATTTAAAGAAAAATGTACATAGTCAAATGCAAAAATATTGTTTGGCTCAATGAATTTTTCAAGTCTGTATAACCACTTTCTATGTCAAAATATCATATTTTCAACAATTCAGAAAGTTCCTGCTGCCAATATCTCCCCCCAATTATTTGACCATTATTCTGACGTCCATAACATTAGGTACACTTGGTCAGTTATTAAACTTCATATTCAAGAAATTTTATAGGCTGCAGTTTTTGTGTTTATCTTATTTTGACCAAAAGCATATCTTAAAGATTTATTTAATACTTTTAGGTATATAAGTGTATTCCTTTTAATTTCTGAGTAATGTTCCATTGTGTGAATATACCATAATTTGATTACTTATTATTCTGTTTCCACTTTTAATGTGATAAATAAAACTGCTATGGATCTTCTTATGAAGTATTACACGGATATATACATTTAGTTATCCTTGGTAAATACCTATGAGTATAATATCTTGGTCACAGGATAGGTGTAGCTTTAGTTTTTTTAGAAACTTCAAAAAGTTTCCCAGAGTGATATTGTTGTTTTAAATTCCCACAAGCAGTGTCTCTAGATTATTTATTTATTTCTGCAGTAAAAGTTTAACTCAGCAGATTTGGGGTGCTCAAACCAAAGAATCCAAAGAGTCAACTGGTCCCTGACCAACTCCTAGGAGATAACCTCTCCATCCTCAGAATATCCTATCTGATAAGGGTGACTGTACACCTGGGACTGGGTCCATGCAATCAGTTCATGCTAACAGTCTGATTTATGATGGGGACTTGGCCCTTGCTGTGCCAATTTGACCCCTGGAGAGACTGGAGACCAAGTAACTAAGGGCAGCCACATGAGCACAATATGCAGACGAGACCAAATCCCAATAAAATCTCTGGACACCAATGCTACATGAGCTTCCCTAATTGATAATATTCCATATGTTTGTCACTCATCATTTCTGGGAGATCTACTCACCCTTCTTACAACAAAACTGGGAGAGGACGAGTGGAAGCTTGTGCCCGTCCTATGCAGGAGAGACCTACGTGCTTTTTACTTTGGCTGATTTCAGTCGGTATCTTTTCACTGTAACAAATTGTAACCATGGGTATAGCAGCTGGAAGTCCTAGCAAAGCAGGGAATCTGAGGGAGCCAGAGTTATAAACTAGTAAAGCTCAGAGCTGAGATTCAAACACACATAGACCAGCTCTGGAGTTTATGATCTTGACCACCATGTTTTACTGCCTGTCAATCTATCATTCTGATTAGTTATTTTCCATAATTATTTAATTGTACGATGCTAAGTTACCCTTTTCAGAGAATTAGTGCGCATTCAAAGTTCCATTGTTTTGTCGTAAATGCTGATAAGAAACTGCATTTATGTTCTTTCATTACTAAAATTGTGGTGGTGGTTTTTTTGCCTATATTCCGATCTGCCCAAAAGCAAAGTAATAACAAATACTTAACACATTCTTCAACTGACTGGCACGAGGTAAAACGCAAGTTTTTCTAAGGTAAATATTCCTCTTAAATATGTTTTTCTTTTTAATCCCTAAATTTGTACAATGCCATTTGAACAAAAAAAATATTTTAGGGTAAAGATTTCTAAACCTCAGAAATAAATTCTTAATCCAAGCAGGTCAAGGACTGGCTATTTCAGTTAAATGACCTTCTGTTCACCTGCGGGGGTGGATACTTTTTCTACTTCTCTCTTTTGTGCTTTGCTTCCTTGCTATAAAAACAAAGTTTCATTTGCTTTAATCTTTTCAGTGTTTTGAAGAGTTCATAAGTCTTGTTATTGTCATTGTACATGTAGAAATTGCCAAGTTTTGGGGGAAAAAACACCCCTTAAGCTCTATTCCTCTTATCAACAGTGGCAAAAAAGTGCTACAATTTATTTCTAAATTATGAGATAGGAGACAGTACATTTTATTCACTTTCACCATTATCTCATCCCCTACCATATGTACTTCACAATGTTTGCAAAAGTTATCTGGAATTGAAAATTGTTATTGTGGTGATAGGCTTTTGTGTTGTTATGTTAAATATCTTGTGCTTATAGAAGATACAAAAAATCATTAAGTACCAGTGCCCTCACCCCAGTTTGTGAAACGAAGATTCATGAAGACCAATGAAGGTTTCACGCTGCCCATCAATGTGAACTGCAGTCCGAATTAGTTTTCC
>NW_006296056.1:823325-839867 GCF_000327345.1 Myotis davidii
TACTATGTATGTGTGTGTATGTCTTTGTGTGTGAACATATGTATGTATGTTCATAAACTATTATGTGTGAACATATGTATGTATGTCCATAAACTATTATCTATTGTTGTGTTTTGCATGTTTTAATCCTCATGAATCCACAGACTATTCTGCAACTTATTTCACTCAAAATTGTGGTTTTTGCAGTTATCTATGTGGCATCTGTATCTTCACTTGGATAATTTAAAGGTGGAATTGAATAGACTGACACTAATCTGATTGTCTTCCTGTGAACAGACATTAGGTTCTTTGCAGATTCTTACTATTATGAGCAAGGCCGGGAAGCGTCTTGTGTGCGTTTTCTTGTGAACAGATCTCCGGGGTCAGAGCCTCGAAGTGGAATGCTGCGCCAGGCATCTGACTTTCCATAGATTTTTACTTTGCTGGGTAGTGCCAAGTTCTTCCCCAAATGACTGCAGCAGTTTAAACTAGCACAGGCAGACTTTCCACGTCCATTCACATCCCTGCTAGCATTTTCTTTTGTCAGAATTTTTATTTCTGCCATACCGTTGCATATGAAATTTTTCTATTATGGGTTTTATTTTTACCTCCCTGGTTACTAGCCAGGTTGGACATCTTTTCGTTTCTTATTGGCTGTTAAGGTCTTGTCTTTCCTGTGCATTATTAATTCCTTTTTTTTTTTTGGATTGCCTTTTTCTTACAAACTAACAGGAGTTATTCTACTTTTTATTCTAGTTACGAAATTTTTATCAGTGGCATGCATTACTATAATCTTCAAATCTACTACTTGCCATTTTATAATGCCTTGTTCTGAAATAAGTATAAACTTTAAAAATAGTTTTAGTCATCTTTTTTTCCCCAATGATTTGGGTTTTGCAGTGTCTTAAATCTTCTTTCCTTCCCAAGGTCATAATTTTTCAAAAGTTTTACTTTACACATTAAGTTATTAATCTGCCTAAAACATATTTTTGTGTTATGTAAGGAAGAACTATATCATTTTTATATGTTCATAACAAATTATTGGGCAACGTTATTAAATAGTCTACTTTTTTCCCATTGGGTTTAAGTGCCTCATTTGCTATATATCACATTTCTGTGCTAATTTGTGGGTCTTTTTCTGGGCTCGTTACTGTATTCCCTTGCTCTAGGTCTATGTACCAATTTCTGGCACAATGTTATACTTGCTTAATCATTACATGTCAAAATACATCTTGATATCTAAAAATGAGGCTTATATTATAGAACTTTGTAATTCAAAAAATTAGAAGTATCCCTTTGCCTCAGTTTTGATCAGACCCTTTTCATTCTGAATACCGTGGGGAGGGGGAAATTCAGCTCAGGAAGATTTTCTTAAATTAAGTTGTTGATGATTAATGTTCCAGAACATTTACCAAGTTGAATTTTCCATCTTAGTCTTCCCTGTCTAGTGCCTTTTGTTTTAGCCCATTTATCTATTTCATTACTATTCCTAGAAAGTTTATCAATTGTGTTCCCCAAATATCTGATCTGACATTTTATACTTTCAATTTGGCTTTCACTTTCTGCGTGATAGACTTTAATTTCATTTAATTTGCATTTTCTGTGGCCATTCTTTACATCCTCTATCCCCCGTTTGTAATTTATGCTCTTATAGTTCCCGTCAGACTGTTCTCTCCTAATACCATTCAACAACAGTAATAGGGCTTTCTCTTTGTGTTCAATACTGAGAATTTCAGAGTCCAAAAATTTAATTCTGAGTCCTGCAGTAGGTAATTCTCAGATATATCCTTCTTTGAGACTTTCTCCTCATTCTTATTCTCCACTACTTTTTCATAAGCTCTGTATATAGGCTGTCCTCAGTACTCAATTGAGGCGAGGTTTAGACAGCCATCCAGTGTCACTGTTTGCCAACAAGTAGGGAATGTGAATTGCGAGGCTTCTGGCTGGATACGCTTCTCACATCCACACCCACTGGACAGGCATTATTTTAGCAATTTTCTAGGCATAGCAGATATGCATCTAGTGGAACTCATCTAAGAGAAGGGCATGGTGGTTTTTTGCTGGCTCTGTTACTTGTTTCCTCTTGTTCTTTTTGCACTTCAGCGAATGGAATTCTGTTTCTCTATGCTGGGTCTTAGCTATAAGAGGGAAGTAAAGTTAGGAAGGGGTCAGGTCATACCTTCAGTCAAGCCTGCTGAAAAGCCAGAGAAGCAGAAGCAGCTAATAAGGAAGGTAGCTCCTTTGCCTCCATCTTCAAAGCCATCTTCTGTCCCTCTTCTCCTTGTAAGAACTCTTATGATTTCATTGGGTCCAGCTGAACAATACAGAATAATCTTCCCATCTCAAAATCAATTGATTACCAATCTTAATTTTATCTGGAGCCTTAATTCCTCTTTCCATGGAACCTAACATAGTCACATATTCTGGGGGTTAGGACATAGGCATCTTTGGAGGACCAATGTTCGGTCTACTGCAGTCTCTTAGATGACCAAGCCCTAATTTTACAAATCAGAAATTTGAGTTCAAAAAAGTTAAAGTGGTCTGCCTCAAATCATATACCTAACTCTAATCTTGGTTGAGTGTGTATCGAATCAAATATTACTGTCTCTCTGACCAGAGCAATTTTCACATGGCAGACCCAAAACACATTCTATACTTCAGTCCTCCTTCCACTGATAGGATATAGACCATTTTAAAAGTTTAACACACAATATATAAATTTCCTTTTAAATTCAAAATACAATGCCTAATAGTATTTCTAGTATACTAGGTGGCATGAGGATGGCAACAAATCCAAATCATGAAATTGAGATATTAATGAATATTTCTGCCAGTCAGACTTGACGATCTAAGCACTGATACAAGAAGGAAATTGTTCTTATTAAGCATCCATTGAATTTGTGCCTGTCTAAAGGGACTTCCTGTCACAGCACTGAAATTCAGCGTTCGATCTTCAGGTTCAAATTTAAACTGACACACTACAGATATCCCTCTTTTTAAAATTAATTAGCGGCTGAGCTTCTTTTTCTTGGGAAGGTCAGTATTCAGTAATGTCATTGAAACACGTGTCTTTTTTTAGTCAGGTGAGGGGAGGGAATGCCAGCTCTTGGAACCATGGAAATCAGGAGAACTGAAGAGGTCAACACATTGGCCAACATGACACTTAAGTACTGCATTGCACAGAGACCTCTTCAGTGATCTTTTTCCCTTCTATTTTGACTCCAGAAAAAAAAAAGGTGCTGTCAACCTCATTTAGAAGGTTATTCTTCATTTTCACTTACTGGTGACTTTTCACTGACCTCCTTTCTTTTTCTATTAGAACCGGATGTTCTTGGTTATGATCATTCACTTCCATTCCTACATTTTTTCATGAACTTGTCTGGATAATTTTGATCTGTGGAAAGAACTAATTAGCTTCTGTATGCTCTAAGAAGGTCTTCAGCCTCTTTGGAGAAAGATGAGGCAGGTAGAGGAGAGAGAATTAAAAGACCAACTCCATGGCTGAGCCTGAGGCCTGAGGTTAAGAAGAACTGGAATTGTTCTCACTGAAAATCTAAGGATCCCTGAGTTCTGGATGTATTCAGGGAGAAAAACAGTTGTGGACAGGGAAGTTTGAAAGGATACTATTGGGCTACTGGGGAAAAGTCAACAGAACCTGATTCTACTGCATACCACCAGGTGCCTTTCTAGGCACTAAAGGTATTGAGCTGATAATGTATGGCCCTATACACCAAAACCTTACAATGTGAATATGGAATAAATCAGGTCATTATTCTCTAAGTATATTTGTAATGTCAGAGAAACAAAGAAACAAAGACACCAATTCCACCATGAGCCAGGAGAAAGAATGGGTCAGTTTTTGGTGCACGGGACAGCGCTCCAGCCAGCTGAGCCACCAGACCAGGGCTGGGTGCCTAATGGGTCAGTTTTTAAAAAAAGAAATGTTCTGCCCTGACCGGTTTGGCTCAGTGGATAGAGCATCGGCCTGAGGACTGAGGGGTCCCGGGTTCGATTCCTATCAAGGGCATGTACCTTTGTTGCGGGTATACCTCCAGTGGGAGATGTGCAGGAGGCAGCTGGTTGATGTTTCTCTCTCATCGATGTTTCTAACTCTCTATCCCTTTCCCTTCCTCTCTGTAAAAAAAATCAATAAAATATATATTTTTTAAAAAAAGAAAAGTTCTTTGAGGGTGGTGATGGGGTGGGTCTTCATTGTAATTCAAGTACCATGCAGTGTGGGGAGCCTTCAGTGTAATATTAAAACTTGATTTTCTTTTTCCTATTTGGAGAAGATATGTTTAGTGGAAGAAAGGAAAGACTGTAGTCATACATACCTTGGTTTGAAAATTAATAGTCACTATCTGGGGAGGTTTCAAAAGGTATTTAACCATCTTTTGTCTCATTTCCCTCATCAGAGAGGGTAGCAAGCAAGGCTCTCTAGCTTATAGACTTGTTTTATTGATAAGATGAGAAAGTACCCAGACACTTGGAATTGCCCAGCATGAAATCATACAAATCATAGATTTTGATAGATAATAGTGATTGCATTCCTTGCTCTCTTTTTGCTTATCTTGCTTCCTCCTTTTCTCCCTCATAATGGGGCATCATTAAAGGTAATAAACAGCAATATAGTTGAAAAGGTAATATTCTTTGAACTATTATGGAACTCACCAAACTTGCTTCACCACCTCTATTTACTAAGTTTCCATCAAGATACCCCACCACTGTTTTCAACACTCAGTCCCATACTCCATATTACCTTATCACATTTGATTAAAAAATTAGATAGACAGATAGATGATAGATAAATAAATACATAAATAAATAACATTCATCAGCTCAAAATAAAGCTCTTCAGCATAGAAATCAAATCTATCCACAACCTGGTCCCTGTCTACTTCTCCAACTTTGATATATAAATCTGGTCATTCATTCAACAAATACTTATAGCCAAGTGTGCACACGGCACTACATTAAGTGTTAGATGATTAAACTTGAAAATGTCAGGACAAGATAGTATAGATATAACTTTATAGATGTACATCTTCATGATTCCTAGCTTATTTACTTTTATATAAGTACTTATCCCCGAGGCTCAGGAAATGAAATAAATTTCTCAAAATAAAACAGATTATGAAGAAGACAAGCAGAACTTGAATGATAAATTTTTAAATTTGCAAATTTTGTTTCTCTTTGGTCTTTAGGTTAAAGAATGAGTTGTTGTTTTTTTGTATCTTCCCTAATGAGTCTGGATAAAGATTGTAATGTTTTCAGAGATATTTTCATGTAAGTGGCATTTAACCAAAATTTAAGGACTCTTTTTCTAACCTCCATAACCAACAAATGAATTTTCTACTTTAGCCAGAAAACAGTGAATGGCACAGATGAGCAATGCAGTTCCTGAATTTTTAGAATTATTTTCTGGCTTAGAGTTTTTCTCCCTGGGAGGTTAAGAAGCATTATTTATACATGACATTTTGAGGTTAGTGGCTCTCTTCAGAAATTTCCTTTCCTCCCAATGTCAAGGAAAAGAAAATCTCTTTGCATACTTTCTGTTTTAATCTCAACAACTCTCTGACATGTAATCAATGTTGACCCATTTGGAAAACATGGTCTCTGTGACCTTGTTAACAATATCCCAAATTTCCCATCAGAACCAAAAAAGGTCATAATGACTTCAAACCCTTGTCAAAACGTTCTCACTCATGCTGCTGGTCCGCCTGGGCAGTGGCCTACTTATGAAGGAGCTGGTTTGGTTTTGTATTCTTTGTCTCCTTGGGTTCTAGTGTACAGTGAGAATGTTGTGCTTCTGCCAACCAAGGGCAGGATGATATATCAAAGGGTAGGAATGTGCCCTCAGTATCTGAAGGACAAGGCTGTCCCTTTCTCCTCTGGATTCTCTCCTCCCTTGAGGTCTTTTCTCAGAACTCTAGTGCTGAGGAACCACATCAGATGAACACCCAGAGCTGCTGGGTCTCCTGAGTTCAGGTTCCCTTCTCTCTTCTCTAGTCCTGTCTGTCTGAGTGACACCCGGTCACGTGAGATTCCCTGTTAGACTCTCTGATGCATTTCTCTGCAGAGTCGGCTTAGGGCAGTGATGGCGAACCTTTTGAGCTCGGCGTGTCAGCATTTTGAAAAACCCTAACTTAACTCTGGTGCCGTGTCACATATAGAAATTTTTTGATATTTGCAACCATAGTAAAACAAAGACTTACATTTTTGATATTTATTTTATATATTTAAATGCCATTTAACAAAGAAAAATCAAACAAAAAAATGAGTTTGTGTGTCACCTCTGACACACGTGTCATAGGTTCGCCATCACTGGCTTAGAGATAACTGCAAAGGGGGCTGCGGAGATTGTCTTTTTGAGAAGGCTACTGAGAGCGACTGCCCACACCATTCTCTCCTGGAGGGACTAGCCACCCAAGACACTGTCTTTTATGTATAACCCAGGTTCCCACACCCTCCACTTTTAGCCAGAAGTAGACATCAGATGAGAATATATGGCTATATGGTCAAGTGCCAGCCTACTCTGGTGGCAAAACCAATGAATCACTTCACTGGCTGCCATCGAATTGCTTCTTATTCTGGGAATATAGGTCACTCCCAGGTGTGCAGGCTTTTGCTGCCAACTTCAATTTTATTATCAGGCCTCCTGTGGTGGCTTGAGCTGAGATTTCTCTCTTTAGTTCTATGTTGTCTATTTTTTAAGCCTTTCTGGGATTGCTCACAGTGCCTGGTACGTGCAATGACTCTCGGGTGTACCACAGTTACGGCTTCAGTTGTTTATATGCCTTTTTGTCACTTTGCATTTGGAACAAGGGTGGGAAGTTGTGACAGATTTCAGCCTGCCATCTTAAGTCATAGATTGAATGCTTGCCCTCTTGAGGCTCAAGAGTTCACAAACATCACGAACTAACCTTGACACCTAACCCATTATTTGCCGTGGCCCTCCACAAATTGGGCAATTGAAGTGATGTTTGTCTCTACATCTACTCCAGGCTGACTCCTGGTCTGTGACCAGGAGAAGAGAAACAAAAGTGCAGCTGTAGCTTCCCATTCCTTCAGGAACCCTCCCCTTCATGAAAACAGCCAACAGCTAAAGGGGAATATGCACCCTCCACGATAACAGCCGAAACAACACAAAGGTCAGACTGTCACGAGACTCACAGGAATCAGAGGTTGTACCCATTACTGGGATTTACTAATATTTGTAAGGATGCAAGTAATTATAAACACAGGCAAAGCAGAGGGGGGCCCAGGACCCTGCTGCTCCCAGGCCCATTCTCCCCTCATTCGATGAACTATGATCCAGGTTAAGAGATGCTGTTAAGAGGTATGTGATCACCCCACTCACTCCTGAAACTCCTCGGTTTGCTACCTCGCTCATCCAACCTCTTCCAGGGAAGCAACCCTCATAAACGCATGCATTCCAGATTTGTTGGCTGTGAACAATGCTAGACCACAGGCACAATCTGCTAAAAGCATTCCTTAGATAAGGATTCCTCTGCCGGCAGACACCACTGAGTTTGATTGACAGGAGGCCGAGCATTAGTATGTTACAAGGGGATTAGACTGGGTCACAGGCATCTTTCTTTCTCAGGAATGTCTCCCTCTCATCTCTCCACCACCACCCTCATAAAAGGAGGAAATGGATGGGGGCAGGGGGCTTGCTGTTTAACTCTTTTCTTTTCAATAAGCAATCAGCACAAAATCAATTTTATTTTACAAAAGCCACTATTGCGTTGGATTCTAATTCAGTACACTAGTAAGAAGCTGAGTAGTTGTTGTTTTTAATATTTTCCTCCAATTCTCTGAGAATTGAATTGAAAATTCAAATTAAAAGCACAGAAATAAAGCCATTATGAGGATGATTCTTTATCGGCATAGAACAGATTTTTCTTTAGTTTGTATTGCTAAATGTGTTTTGCAAAGCGTCTACTGGGCTGCCCCCCATACTCTTACCATTAAATTTGTAAAATTCTAATTGTTACAATTTTACCCTTACACATTAAGGTTTCTCATCTACCCAGAGAAAAACGGGGAATTCTCTAAGTCAGATGCAAAAAAGAGTTTCCATTTTGCTTGTCACCTCCTGTTGTTGGATAGTGGCTGACTCAAACATTGTGTTGGTAAGACAGCTGGGGAGACCCACCTCCACTTTCCCCATTAACATCCTTTTGCAGAAAAATAAGCGAGTAGATGCATTTATCAGCTCACAACAAGGTCCTACTGCCTGTTCTTTCGCCTGATCTTTAACCACGGTGAGGAGGAAAGGGGAAGAAGAATAGAAGCATAGGGTAAAACCTATTATGAGGTTTTAGCAAATAAACTCCAGGGTGGACCCTTTTTAAAAAAATGATCTAATTTGTTTTTCTAAAATAGAAATTATGCCTCGCATGTGTAATGACTCGGGCCTTCCGCAAGCGCTTTTCTCATACATTTTAGCATTAGGATCCTTGATGCCACTTAACTGCAGGTAACGTGTTTTCTAAACCACATTCTTTCCCTGGAGCTCATTAAAAGCTCTCATTCCTCTAATGATTTCTGGGCCTCGAGTTGGACTTATTAGTGCACAAGGAGCAATAGATGCTTAAATGTCAGGTCTATTTACCGGCTGAAAGGTTTGTTGCAGGGAGGCATTTGTCTTCTGTGGGATGTGCTGACAACGGCTGGTTAATTTTATTGTTCCTGATGGGAAAGAGCTCTCCTGAATCCAAAACTTAGTCCAACCAAGCCTCAGCATGGAGAATGACATTCTGGCTCACGCAAGCTTCTAGTGTGTTCTTAACTGGAGTGATTACTGCTGTTGTCACCTGGTCTTCCCCGCAGGCCCGAGGCACCCCCTGGGCAGGCATCGAACCTGTGTTTTACAGGCCCTTGTTTTTGTGGTGCTTGTTACACAGGCTGGGACACAGGTAGCTGTCCGATAACGGTTCGACTGCTTCAGTCTTACTTCTCTTTGCTTCTCTCTGTATCATCTGCTTCTATTGAATCAGTGTTTGACAATTTTAGATGCTCGTCCTCCTTAACAATTCTCAAATCCAGCCACTCTCAGCTCCATTGTCTCTTATGACCTGAATCCAGGCCCCATCATCCCTCAACTGGATTCTTGGGCAGCTTTCTAATGAATATCATCCTCTCCATTCATTCCCACATGGATTGCTGCATTCAGGCTTAAAGCACCACGAGGACGCCCCTCTGTCTTGCAATAGGAAACAATAAATCTAAACTCCTCAGCGAGCACCCCAGGCCCTTTGAATCTCATCCCTCCATATTTTCTAGTCTTATTTCTTACGTAATATCTCTCGGCAAGCTGCGGTTCAATCAAGCCAGACTCCCATTCCAAGAATACTTCATGCGCTTTCCTTCATCATGTCTTATTGCATGATTTTTTAAAACATTCTTCCTGTCATCTTGCTTCATCAGAATCCTACTCTTCTTTCATGATCCAGTGAAAATGCTTCCAACGTTCCCAAATTCTTTTCTACATCTTCCCTGTTTAAAAAAGCTGTTCCTCCCTGCGTTTCCATATTGCACCCTGTTTATTCTATTAAATTTTGGCAGGAAGATAGTAGAGCATAGGGGTGAAAAGCCCAAACCTGAAGGCTGCCTGCTGGGTTTGAACCCAAGCTCTGCCACTTACTGGCCTGGTGACCTTAAGCATGTTACTGTATCTCCCTCTCTCAGTTTCCTCCTCTGTTGAATGGGAATAAGGACAGCATCACATCATAGCAGAGCTATGATAATTAAATGACTTAATGCCTGATACATTGAAAGTCCTCTGTAAGCATTTCTTCGATTAAAAAAAAAGAAATTAGCAGCGGAGGCGTGGAAGAGCACTGCTCTCTTAACTCACTGGTGAGTGGCTCTCAAAGTGTGGCCTGGCTGCATCAGCCTTGCCTGGGAACTTGTTGGAAATGCAGGTGATCAGATCCCACCACCGACCAGCTGGGTCAGAAACGCTGAGCATGGGCCCAAGTGTCTGCTTTCACAAACTCTCTGGGTGATGCTGGGGTCACTCTATAGAAGATATTTAATTTAAAATGCCTTTCAGCCCAGGCTGGTGTGGTTCAGTGGACAGAGCATCGGCCTGTGGACTGAAGGGTCCCAGGTTCGATTCCAGTCAAGGGCACATGCCCGGGTTTCAGGTTCAATCCCCAGTAGGAAGTGTGCAGGAGGCAGCCGAACAATGATTCTCTCCCATCATTGATGTTTCTATCTCTCTCTCCCTCTCCCTTCCTCTCTGAAATCAATTAAAAATAATAATAAAATAAATAAATAAAATGCCTTTCAGTCCACACCACCTATAGACTGATTACAAGTCTCCTGTACAGAGCCATTGAAAAGTAGAATTGAAGACAATTCTAACAGGTTGGAGAGGGCAGTAAGGAATGAGGTCAGAGAGCAGGAAGTGAAAAGAGAAGCCAATTATCCATTTGCATGAGGGAGCAAAGGATGCAAGAAGGAAAAACATTACAGGAAAAAAAAGCCAAAACTTTTCTTTTTAGCTCTTCTTATGCAATCAGGAAGCTTCACATGGGCTATTGTTCCAAGGATTTACTCATGACTTTTTAAAAATATTTCTATAGCCCTAGCAGGTTTGGCTCAGTGATTAGGGCTTTGGCCCAAAGACTGAAGGGTCCTGGGTTTGATTTGGTCAAGGGAACATATATACCTTAGTTGCAAGCTCGATCCCCAACCCTGGTCCAGGCTTGTGTGGGAGGCAACCAATCGATGTGTCTCTTTCACATCAGTGTTTCTCTCTATCTCTCTCCCTCCCTTCCACTCTCTCTAAAAATCAATGGAAAAATATCCAGTGAGGATTAACAAAAAATAAAAATAATAAATAATAAAAATATTTCTATAGTCTATTTTTATGTTTTATACCAGTGGCCTGGTGCACAGATTTGTGCACATTGAAAGGAAAGTAATTAGAAGAAATATTTTAATATCGCTACTTGCCCTTTATAATAGAAGTGTCAGAGATCAAAGAAAATTAGTAAAATGTATATGAAAATAATATATAAATTGATTAATAAATGAACAATAACAACATGATATAACAACAAAGACATGATATAAAAACAACATTGATAAAAACAATGAATGATAAATTGATTAAACTCATTCTAATATCTCCCTGTACACCACATTAAGAGTAAAAACACTTTCAGAGCGCTTGACTAATTTCCCTGGTGATGAAGTATTTGCAACTTTAACTTTAACGTCATACACTCCTCAAACTCGAGAGAAAGCAACATGTAACTGACCATGCCCGAAAATGGGTTCAAGTAAGAATATTCCTACTCTGTCTAGAGTTTGGCCTTGTGATTTATTAATAGTCATCGCAAATGCTGGCAAAACAGGAAACTGTCTTTGAATTAATTTAAATGGGAGACCAGTGTCAGACGGGGACAAATATCATGCATGCATGAGTCAACGTTTATTTTTAAATTGCCAGTGCACATCATATGTACTGGCTCGTCAGTCAGTACATAGCCTTTTATAGACAGAGGGTCAGTCACTTAGCCTTTTATATATATAGATACTCTATATTCCTATAAATAAAAATAGTTTTATGTTTCTTATATGTTAATAAGAAATTTTAAATTATGAGAAAAATATTATAATAAAGCCCTCTTTTCTTCTCCTCAAACAACTGGGATTTTTTTTAAAGAATAATGGAAAATTTTACTGAAAAATACAACACAATTTAGCATATATCTCCCAACATAAATGCAGGGTACCCCCAAAAAATGTATACACACTTTAATAGCTGACAGCTCAATTTTGAAAATGATATGTATTTTAATGAACACTGCCTTTATAATTAATCAATGTGTGTGTATACTTTTTTGGGACACCCTGTATGTGTGGAAAGCTAAAATAAGGTGTAAGGGGGACTGAATGTAGCACCAGGATGCAGCAGAGTTCTTTGCAAGATTGACTTCATACAGCACATACTGTTGCCAAAGCAAAAGGCATTATGACATATTTCAGACACAGGAAAAGGTATGGAATAGCTAAGTATCTGTGCATGCACCCAGCACCCATGACATATACTAAAATAGAGTTTAAAGGGCTCAGCGGGGTCTGTGCCTTCGAAGTGCTGCCGGGCTGTTAAAATTTATCAGACAAAGCACAGCGCAGGGCTCAACACCATAAATGCTCACCTTCGGTTTCCGTCTTTGCAAACTGTGTGAACAAGCTCTCTGGCAGCAGGGTTTCCTGACAGAAAGATGTGTTTCCGGGCAAGTTTGGGGATGGTGAAATTGTGACAAGTGAATAAAACAATTAGCGCTGTTGTCCTTTCCGAATGAAGTCGTGTGTTCTTACGGGAGACTTATTTTCCCCTTTTGTAAATAAAGATTTCATCCAGAAAATGCTTTGGAAAGCTCCCAGGGATGATACCATTATTCAAACACTGCACTAAAGATTCTGAGGGTGGAAAATGAATGATAATTAGCTCTGTTGACTGTGGAGGTTTTTGTAATCTCTCTTTTTGTTCAAGCAGGGGGGAATAGGGCCATGTGAACCTATAGAGAAATTAGCCAAACGTGTAAAATCAACTATATCTTCTTTCTATGGGCTCTTCTCTCGATTTCTCTGGAACTCTGGGTTAACAAGTTAAATAAAAAGAACATAAAGGAACATAATAATCATAGTTATTTTTATTGACCAGCTTTCAGGTGAGAGTCATCAAACTAAGTAACAGGTATTCATTTGTTTAATCTTTACAATGACTCAGACAACGGGTACATTTCCTATACTTTTTCCAGCTAAGGAAATCAATCGCTAGAAAGGTTGAGTAATGTATCCAGTGGGGGAATGGTAGCACAGGGGTTCAAATCCGTGTACCACTCAGAGTAGATTGTCAAAGACTGGGGATCCCAGACATGTAGGGAGCAGTTGGCTAAGGTAGTGGTCTGCAAACTGCGGCCCCTTGAGTGTGGCTCTTCCACAAAATACTACGCATAGGCACGCACGTACAGTGCGATTGAAACTTCGTGGCCACACTCAAGAGGCCAAAGAGCCGCATGTGGCTCGCAAGCTGCAGTTTGCCAACCACTGGGAGGGATGGCTCATTTAGTCCAATCTCTTCCTTTGACATATGAGCAAACTAAGGTTAGCGTGGGAAGGCGCTTCTGCACGGTTGCAGAGCAGAGGCTAGAATCCAGGATTCCCAAATCTCCATTCAGCCCCGTGCATATCCTCTTTCTCACATGTCCAAAATGGAAAGGCCCTTCTTTGTCTCTAAAACAGTGGTTCTCAACCTTCCTAAGGCCACAACCCTTTAATACAGTTCCTCATGTTGTGGTGACCCCCAACCATAAAATTATTTTCGTTGCTACTTCGTCACTGTAATTTTGCTACTGTTATGAATCATAATGTAAATATCTGAGATGCAAGATGTATTTTCATGGTTACAAATTAAACATAATTAAAGCATAGTCATTAATCAGAAAAACAATATGTAATTATATATGTGTTTTCCGATGGTCTTAGGCGACCCCTGTGAAAGGGTTGTTCGACCCCCAAAGGGGTCGAGACCCGCAGGTTGAGAACCGCTGCTCTAAAACCTGTTTGTCCAACCATCTTCCAGATCACACGGCAGCATCACAGTCAGCACTAGCGTTCTCAAGGCTGGCTACACTGTTGGGTCATCTAGGAAGAGTAAAAGAATACCCAAGCCAGAGTGTCACTCGAGAGAGTGATACATGGTGTTCTGGAGGGGACCAGGAGTCCACACCACCAGCGCACGTGAACATACCATACGGTTCTCCAAATGTCCATGTACACAGCTACCCTCTTCATTTCCAACTTCTGGACCTCAGATCTGAATCTTTCTCAAAAATAGCACCACAGGGGGTTGTTCCAGCCAGAAACCCAGCCTTCATCCTTCATTCCTCCCTTTTCCGTCCATCTACATTCATTCCAGGAGCTTATGTCTTGTGTTGGGTAAATGTTTTATAAGCGAGGAAATGCAGACATTTAGTGTGAGGTTCATTTGGAAGGGGAAATGTTTAAAAATTATATTCTAGTACATTGTGGGCACATGCCCTTTTAGGACTGCTTCTTCTGTCATTCCTACATGCCTTCGAGGCCCACAGCCCCGCTCTGCAAGGGTTGAACTTCAGGCTCCCTGAAGAGAGTGACACTCTGACACCATGAACAGGTGTGCACCACTTCGGAGCGCTCACATTTCTCAGCGTTATTCTTTCCACCCATCTCTCCCTCCCGTTTCAGCTCTGGCCTATATATACACACACACACAGGTAATTTGCATGGCCCTGGAGATAATGCTCAGCTCTGGAAAGAGCTGATGGAGAAAGGTTCTTTAAAGCAATAATATCCAGCACGTTTTAGTCAAGCAAGCAATAAATGGCTGCCAGGCTTGATTATCAGGCCAGTCAAGCAGAGGCTTCTAATCAGTCTCAAGTGCTGTATCTGGAAGGTACTGCTTCCCGTCCACAGCCTCAACTCCCTTTGAATGTGTGAACAGACCGCGCAGACCCTAGGCTGGGACCAGCACATCAAGAAGAGCCGATGGCAGCTAACCATTTAAAAGTCAGAAAGCCATCAAGGAGATTTCTTCTGGGTGAAGATCATTTGGTCACATGGCAGGTCAAAGTTTGGGCTTTGTAATTTTGTGTAAGACATAAAAATATACTCGAGATTTTATTTTGTCAATAAAAGCAAATATGAAAATTGTAAGTTTTCTAGGAGCCACATTCAAAATTTTGAGAACATGCGAGATTCGTTTTAATAATGTTTTATTTGTCCTCGTGCGTTTAAATGAGTGAGTTGTGTGGTGTATGAATCAGATCTCAATCAAGCTGTTAAAAACTACGGGAAACAAATGAGCCATGTTTGCAGATGTTTAGCTCTTTGGAGCCAGTTTCCTGAGCATAAGAAGTTGAGAGCCTGTTCTGAACTTTGTCCCTTTGAATTCAAGCTGTCAGCATTTTCTCCAATGTGATTCCCTTTAAAATTCTGTGGGTTTTCTAGGAATCTGATGAGCAGTTCACTCTGTATCCCAAAGCCACATCCATAGTTATTTCTGAGTTGAACCTGCATCTAATTCTGGCTGCCTATGAGGATACAAAGGATCAGTAGAAGCCCTTTGGTCTACATGAGAGGGTCTACTAGGCACCACCTTCAATACTTCTAAGGCCTTAACAAAGATCTCACAATGATTTTTATTATATTCACAAATTTGAAACCATCACCACAATCAATTTTAGAACATTCTCAACACATCAAGAAAAAAATATATGATTGCTGCCTCTCCCATCCCCTGCCCATCCCCCATCCTTCCCAGCCCTACGTATTTCTTAAGCATCACTTGTTTTCTAGCAACACAGACCTTAGGTAAAGTTCAACATTGTCAGCCCTTCCTTTTGTTCAATATTAATGAATACAGTAGGTTCCCAAACTACTAAGAGACGAGTATAAAACTCCTGAGCGAGATGAAGCAGGATCTGATTAATAGTCTTTCTGGGACTCTTGTTGATGTTGTTTCTGTAAAATAAGTTAAGTCATATGTTGAAAGGGAACAGTACAGCTCAGTTGTGTTAGAATTTTGAAGTCTGGGCATCTTGCATAGGATTCCTGGAATGAAAAAGAGAAATATTAATATAAAAGTTTGGGTCACACCCTATGGAGCACAAGTCTAGTAGATTCCAAAAGGTTCATGGAAGCAAACCTTTGATAAAGCAGCACTGCTGATAAGAGAGATGAAGACCACCCGCGTAAGCATGAGCAACGACTATTTATTCAGAGCCTGATGTATAGCCAGGGAGTCAGTCACCACCACTTACATCTGGCAGAGTCGAGCAAACAGAGCTGGGCGTTGTGGTCACAAAGGAAGTAGTACTCAGCAGGCACACGCAGAGATCTGGAGGAACGGGAGGTAATCATGACATGAGGTCAGAACCAAGGCCTTGCATCAGTTTGGCTACATATTTGGATCTCTATTAGTCTCTTCCACATGACAAATATTTGGCCCATTGTCCTAAAATGATTGTGAAAATATAACTTAGAATTACATAGGGTATGATCAGTAGATTGTAATAATTGGAGAGATGGATACTGGTCAAGTAATTTACCGGTTGATTTGTTTAATATCATCTTTCCATGTCGGTGCAAGTAGAAATGCCATCAGCTATATCTCCTTGTGGCTTCATTAGAAGAGATTAGAATTGCCCAGGGGTTTTATAATGGAGTCCAGGGATGCCTGGCATATCCAGCAGTCAGTTAGACTGAGGGCAGTGGCTACTATTAGAGATAATTTAAGAATGGCATTAAAATAAATATATTCTGACTAACAATTATTTAAGGAGGGGGGAATAAGATAAAAATTATTACTGTATGTGGATAACAACCAAGGGTCTATAGAAAATAAGAAGAAGAGAAAGAGGTCCTACTCTAACATCTTGGGCAGAAGCTGCCCACTGTCTAAAGCAGTGGTTCTCAACCTTGGCTGCACGTTATAATCACCTGGGAATCTTTTTTAAATCATGGTTTCTAGCCCTGACCGGTTTGGCTCAGTGGATA
>NW_006296056.1:839938-842766 GCF_000327345.1 Myotis davidii
GAATTTCAGGATGGATGAGGCCCAGAAATCAGGATTTTAAAAAGACTCCCAGATGATTCTAATATGCAGCCAAGGTTGAGAACCACTGGTCTAAAGTCATCTGCTTGTTCCAAAGATCAGCTGTGTTTACAAGACCTCTGAGTGTCCTCAATTTGAAATCCCATGTTGGAGTAGCCTTCCAATTGTGTGGAATTCTAAATTACTTCTTCAGCTGTTAAACATGAATCCAAGCATTGACTCTGTCTGGCATGTCACTGTTGTATTTGTCATTTACAGTACCTGATAAGGTCCTTTCCAATGAAGTCAAGAGCAGTTTTCCTATGATATCTCTTCCAATAAATGAAATATCCTGTTTGAAGATCATGAACAGATCGTTTAGGAAAATATGTTGGGAAGATACACTAAACCTATAAGTGAAAGAACTAGGTATAGTCCAAGAGACCCTTGCAATATTTTCCCATGTCACCATGCAGTATGGCAAGTGTCTAATATTGGAGTAAAATCCCTAAATGTGTGGACGCTCCAGTTACTAATTCATAAAGGAATAACCAATGTGTCCCCAAGGGAGTGGCCATAGAAACTATAAAAGCTAGTGAAAGTACCTTTGCCAAGGGAGTTCAGGGTTTCTGAAAGCTTTGCTAATTTGTATTTAAGGATTGCCATTGGTCTTTTCAATCTTTTCAGAAGATTGTCCTATATAATAAAAGGCTAATATGCAAATAGACCAAACAGTGGAAAAACCAACCAACCAATCGCTACGACATGCGATTGACCACCAGAGGGCACACGTGGAACATAGAGGGCATTGGCAGCAGGTATCAGAGTGCCCAAAGTGGTGGGTGTAGGCTGTGGCAGGATGGTGGAGCAGGTGAGTGGGGGCACCAGACCAAGGCAGGGCGCCAGTCATTGTCATTGGGGCGAGCCTCTGGTGGTTACTGAAAATTCTTTGCTCCCATGCACCATGGTCCCACAGGCACTTGTACCTGTTTCTGGCGCCGGCCCCACTCGCACCCACAGCTGGTGCCAGAGCAGCCACTTGCACCTGCTGCCGGCTCCCAGTGCCAGTCCTGATCACCCCTGAGGGCTTCTCAACCTCCCCCTGATCCTGAGGGGCGATCGGAGCAGCAGTCCCTGCTCACACCTGCTAACGGGACCAGCCCCACTCGCACCCATTGCTGGCACCAGCCCCAATTGCTCTGTGCCGTCAGTGTGTGGGAGCAGGGCTGCTGGTAGACAGGGAACTGGGGCTGCAGTGGGAGGTGCCAGTTGGGGGTGCAGAGGAGGGCTGAGACAAGCCCCTGTGCCCACAGCAGCCTCACGGCCCATGGCTCCTTTCAAGGTACACAAATTTGTGCACTGTGCCCCTAGTAGCTAATAAGGACAGTACAGTTTCTGAGCAGAGAGTAGTGTCTTACAGATTCTTGGTTTCTGTTGAGTGTGTACTCCTAATCACTTGATATAAAAGTTGGGATGCCCCAAGTGGAAACCACAAAATCAAGGAGCTTTTCAGCAAGGAAATACTTAAGCCTGCCCTGAAAAATGATATACAATAACTAAAACATATTCAGATCCCATCGAGGTTGGATGAATTCCATCTGAGCTTGTTGAATGTGTCATTGAGGCCTTGGGTCATTTTTTTTTGCCCCACCTTTGCAGGTTTAAAAGGGCTAAGTTGCTGACTGGTGATACATGACCCGAAAGTAGCCTCAGCTGTGTTTTTAAGGTTTCCTCGCCAATGGCGATTTAAATTAACAATCCAAAGAACAAAGTAAACTGACATACAAATAGAAACAGAGGCCTGGAGACATGGAACAGACTGACAGCTGTCAGAGGGGAGGAAGAGGGGGGACTGGATGAAAGAAGAGATTCGCCAAAGAATGTTATGTTTTTAAAAGTAAGGCAGAATATTGGATGCGTTTTTCTCCCTCAGAGCACCCTCACTGACAAGAATTGAGGACATTTTTTTGTCTTGGTTTTTCTTTGATAAAATTAGACCCTCCTCCACCCCCCATTTTCCTTTTTACAATATCTGCAAGAGTCCTTATCAATAAGTGGTGTTTGGGAAGTGGTCTACACAGCTGTTTGATCTTTAGGGCTATGACTTTATTTTGGATCTTATCTCATTTCTATTCTAAAGCTATTTCAAAATGTATGCCAGGTTTTTGGGGTTTTTTTGTGGTTCAGATAAAGGGGTTATTTCCCATTATAATTTCTTTCTGTGAATTAGATGACCAATATCAGGTTTAGCTCCACTGACAAAATGAGATGAAGGGGCTGCTGTTATATCAGCATTTTCTTCAACTCTCAGGTGTTTTTAGAAGATACTTTCTAGTCTATATTTAAAACCTCCTATAGTTTCATCTTTAATCTTTTTTACATGATTTAATTATGGTCCAATCAATTTTTATTAAAATGTTTCAGATGTGGCTTCTAGGATACTTTGCCTTATTTTTAAAGCCACTTTTTGACTCTTAAGTTTATTGTGAAAGGAAGGATCCAGTAGGTCCCTTTCTGGGTAAATTCAATCAGCTTTTACCCACAGAACTTAGCATCTGAGGTTCCAACCAACCAACATGTGTACAATTTGGTACAGATCAAGTAACAATGGGTCATATGCACCCAAAAGAATTCTAAATTATTTTATGAATATTTGTTGGTCTTATCTATGTTTCAAGAAATCTTTACAGCTTCTAATTCAGCTTGAGTCCAAGGTTAAAATTCTATCATTTCCTGCACACCTAGCACATGGCAAGGATGAATTTTTAGAGGCAACTGGCATTGATGGTTTTAGGATACTTGGGAAAAGGGAAAAAGTCTGGACAAGGGAA
>NW_006296056.1:842804-848735 GCF_000327345.1 Myotis davidii
TGACAGAGATGAAAGAAAAGAGATCAGAACTGAACGATAAGAGGGGGGAAAGGGCAGGATGTAGGGAAGCAACTGGAGGACATAGAGGAGGATTTACTAGGTAAATTAGTCTACTTTGTTGCTGTGACATAAGTTTGTCAAATGGCTTGTAGCTTTGGCCAAATATTCTTTTAGTGGAGCAATTTTTTAATTCAGATTTTTGTTTGGAGCCTCTGAATACCCATCAAAAAAATGCTGTCCATTTGGACCGAGAAGTCTTATTCCCTTTCTTTTATAAGGAACCTTTCAAATGGACAATTTGTTAAGTCCAATGCTGCCTAGGGTACCCACTGAAGGCCTAGTCATAATCATGTCATTGGGAAAGATAGATAAAGGAATTAGGACTGTAATGAGAGTAGATATAAAGAGCAACCATTTCCCTGGAAAAGGAGATTTGGGTTTAGATGAGCCTCCGAGAGCTGGCAATAGTTGGTACAAAGAAAATGCTGTGCATCTCATATGTCAGGTCCCCAAACTGATGACTGGTTGCCTCCAAACACAGACCCACAATCTGTACTCTCAGGCAGGTGGAATACCAGAAAGAATGTTCTTTCTGAATGAAAAAATACAGCTCTGAGGACTAAAACTGGAGGCGGAGGGAGAACCTCATCCAGTTTTATTGGTGACCTACAGCACAGCTTGTCCAAATGGACAGTTCTGATAACTACAGAGTCACTGGTCTGCAGACAGCCATGACAACAGGCTGGTAAGGCATATGCCTGTGTTCTACCCAGTGATTGTCCTTCTTATGACAGATAACACCGTGAGACAGCACACCACGAAATGGTAACACAAATGCAGCAAAAGGGAATGAAAAGAATTGTTTGATTCCACTAAGGAGGTCAAACAAATGGGAACCGATAACAACACCTGGGTGCAGATCTGAGACTAAATAACCAATTCCACACAAAGAGAGTGGAGGGTGGACCTGGTGCTGACTTACCACATTGCTGTGGACTCGACAAGAGGTGAGCAGCAAAGCACAAGGGCTTCCACACCTGGATGAAGACTGGAGTCCATGCTCACGACCGGTGGAAACTGTGTCTTAGTGGAACCTCCAAGGAAACTATGGAAATAAATGAAGATCACCTCAATGAAAACAAGCAAATGCTATTTACTCAGAGCTTACTATAGGAAGAGAGTCACCACCATCACTTGAGTTTGGCAGAAACTCAAATGTGTGTAGTGTAGTGGGGAAGCGCCAGTGCAGGGGTGGGGAACATCGGCCTGTGGACTGTATAAGGCCCACAAAATCATTTGATTTGGCCCAGCCAAGGCACTAGGGGTGAGTTAGTGAAATGTTTGACTAAATATAGCAGGCTGATTTTTTAAAATATATTTTATTGATTTTTTACAGAGAGGAAGGGAGAGGGATAGAGAGTTAGAAACATCGATGAGAGAGAAACATCAATCAGCTGCCTCCTGCACACTCCCCACTGGAAATGTGCCCGCAACCAAGGTACATGCCCTTGACCGGAATCGAACCTGGGACCCTTGAGTCCACAGGCCGACGCTCTATCCGCTGAGCCAAACCGGTCAGGGCAAAGGCTGATTTTTAAGTTGATAATTTTGTATAGCCCACGAGTGATGTTGTAAATATCTAAATGGCTCTTGGCAGAAAAAATGTTCCCCACCCCTGCTCTAGTGGGAAAGGGGGAAGGTTTCAGGTGCGCCCTACCTAGAGGCTGTTGGTATGAGAAGCTGGAAGCAGGTAACTAGAAGTGGGTCATCCAATATAATTTGTTAGGAATACATATTTGGCTTTTTATGGTCTGTCCTAGGTTAAAAGTAGGGGGAAAGTTAGGGAAGCTGGCAGTTACTGACTAGGACCTGATTTGGGGCTGATCTTGTAGATGGACTCAGACTGGTAGCTATGGAGGAAGTGTGTCAGAGTTTTACTTGTATAGGGTGTCCCAAAATTCACGCAAGATTTGAATTTTGCGTGAGCATTAACAATAAGAACAAAAAATAAGAGCCTAACTTTACTTGGTTTATTGAATCAGATTCTAATATCTGTTGCCCTTTGATTTCAATCCCTTCAATTTGATAAGCATTACCAAGTACCAATTATGGCCCAGGAGCAGGGACAATGAAGAACAATGAAGACCACAGCTTTTTGTATGTGCCAGCAAAACTGTAGAGGCCATTTACCCGATGTGCTAGTCCATATATAACCCTATACTGTATACTTTGTGAATCAATAAAAAATTACAATTTTTAATTATAAACCTGTGTTTTCTATCAAAATTACTTCTTGCATAAATTTTGGGACACCATATAGATAGATATAGATATAGATATAGATATAGATATAGATATAGATATAGATATAATCTTGTCTTTGCATGTTTGTATATTTAATCTCTCACCTTTCACTGAGGTTTTCAAAGTTATGATGTTGACTGCTTTGGTGATGTTGTCCAAAGTGTTGGTTACCTCTCCAGTCAGGGCGAGGGTGACCTGAGAATTTCACCAGACTTCCACAGTAGCCCAAACAGCAGTTTATCCAAGGAAAGAGCTGTGCCATGAATGGTAAGCTGAAATGATGAGTCCTAGTCATAGGCTTATAACAAGTCTCAGGCTTGAACTTGCAATGAGTCTTCAGTCCCAGGGGGACAGCACCAGTTACAAGGCAACCTCGGAGTCTCAATAAGAATCTGGCCATCAGGTTTTAGTTCTCAGTGACTCCAAGTCAAGAAGAAAGGAGAAAGAATGGAAATCTAAGTTTGAAGGCGAAGGTGAGTTTGTAGCCAGATATTGAAGGGGTCTGGAAGAGCTGAAAACCTGGTAAGGATCGACAGTCTGTGCAAGGTGGAAGAATCCAGTTCAATACCAAACTGATTTTTCCACAGAGAAAGAGAAAGCTTGGTTACTAGATCAGACGAAGTCAGTGGAAAGCGATTACAGAAAGGTGCAACGTAGCTCAAAGACAATGAGGAGGATCAGAACCTGAACATCCAGAGAGTCAGCTGCTACTTCCTATTGAAACAAAATTTCTCTCTACAGTCTCTCTTACCATTCTGGTCAAACACAATCTCAAAGAAAAGTTATTCTTGATCACAAAGTAAGGCTGGTCTCATTACAGTGGCCTGGTTATTTGCAAAGATGCACCAAGAATGACAATTTACCACATAGGTTTTAGATTTGCTCTGCTGAGAGTTTTCATAAAGAATCTCAGATTGGACTTTTCAAAGCCTCTGGAGAGTAGGAAGCCAAGCCAAGAATTCACCCCCACTTTTCACCTGCAGCACCCAGTGATTTGATGGGCATTCCTCTCTTCCCGAGGTCCCCCAAAGCAGCCTAAGATTCCTGAGCCCACCAGGAAGTGACCTTCCTCACTCACCTGTAAGGCTGGAAACCACCCAGAGAATAGAACAGTAGAGCATCAGCACTATTCCAAACAAAGCCCATTCCCATCCATCAGCAGTTCATTCAGTCCCATGCCATCAAACCTGCCTCACTCGAACTTGGATTAGCAGTCTCATAAATCCATCTTCTTCTCAACTAAGGTTCTGGAAATCCTGACTGAGTCCACCAATAACCAAAGTTATTTAAGCAATGCCATCAGGAGCCTGTGTGCAAGAGTAGCTGGCATAGATCTTCCCCGTGGGTCTCTGAGACTGTCCTTTTCGGCTGAAGACAAAGCATTCAGGCAGGTAGCTGATCATTGCTGTTTACAGGAGCACCGTCTACTAAATTGTTATGAGTGACAGATAGCTTCACAGAAAGCGGCTCCTTATATCCAGAAAATAGAACACTAATGCATCAGTTATTGCAAAGTTCATATTCACCCAGTTTATTCAGTCCATTCAGTCCTAGGCAATTATTTTTTCTTCCACTTGAACTTGAGTCAGTGGTCCAATGAATGCCCCTGCTTTCCAATAGAGGTTTGTAGCTCCTGACTTGATCCACTGGTGTGATTTTGTAGTTGCTTAAGCAATACTATCAGAAGCCTGTACCCAAGAGTCCCTAGTATGGTCCTTTTCCACCAGGCTCTAAGACAGTTTTTCTTTATTGAAGATGGAACTTTCTGTCCTATAGCTCATTGCATTCGATTTCATGGAAACATCAGGAGTAAAACAAAACACACAAACAAAACTATAGATGTCAAAAGACTAAAAATGGCTATTATTTACTTATTATTGATATTTTTCAAAAGGGAATAATCTAAAGAGGGTTTGTTACAACAATAATGCAATTAACAAGCATATCTGGTTGTTTCTGTGGCATGCAAAGCAAAGTCAATACAAAACAATACTATACAAAATATCTATAAACACAAAGAGTTAAGTCTACTTTCAAAAAAAGGTGGATATTATATCTACTTTATGAAAATGGAAGGACATTATCTTCACAGAGAAAACATTTTCAGATATAACATATAAAAATCCCGAGACATTGGATGCCACCTATAACTAGCACATCCTTAGAATATGAAAAGATTATCAAGCTTATCAAGTAAATAGATTCAGCACATCTGGAATTGGCTTTAAACATCAATAGATTAATAAAACTCCACAGATAAGTGTTGTGAATTCCAAATAGAAAACTACTGGCCTGCAATATATTAGATTCAAATTAAAGCAGTTACAACCAAGTTAATGTTTTCAAAAGTAATTGAAACTATGACCAATAACGCTATGCTGCTTTTGTCTTATAGGCAAAGCAACACAAGGACTTGGGTAAATAGAAACAAATCATTGACAGCAAAAACATTGACAATCCTCTGGAACTTTCTCATACAGAATACAAGTGTTTAAATATTAATGTTAATAACATTTAACCCACACAAATTTAACCTAGGAAAGTTTCAGCGTTTCTTCAGATTTGACAGTATTTTTAATGTAACTCATCATCGGTAACATATCAAATAGCCCTAAGTATTTCTAATATTTCTCTTTTCACAACAGGAAAGAACAAATCTTGATGATTTTCCAGGGACTCTCTTGGAAATCACAAAGGCAATTTTAGGTGTTGACAAGGCTAATCAAATTTTGAGCTTGACACAACGTTAAGACCAAGGGGCCTTCAATTCTATGAAAACTTCCTGTACTTTAACTTGTTTGTTCCATCTTAGGTGCAGACTTGGCCCATGTGCTTAACCACAACCAACATTTCCATTTCCTGTCTTGATTTTTTGGTTAGTAGAATATTTGAGGGAGCTTCTTAAGTTTCAAAAACCCCCTCCCACCAACAGCTTCACCGCCGCCCTCCCTCCTACGTTCTACAGCTATCTCTGCATTTAAAGGCGTTGTCCACTCATCTCTCCCCTGAGACATTTCTGGCTTAGTCTTTGAGCATCTTTCTATTCTAATACTCTCCTGCTCCCACTGCAGTATCCTCTTAATGAAATCTTTCATGCTCACATCTAGACTGTATTTTTTTCTTTGACAGTAATGATGCCGTGACTCTGATGGAGTATTGACTACCCCTCGGACCCTGCTTTTTTCACTCACGCATTAAGGCTGTTCTATTACACTCTGTGTTCTTTCCTGGCTGGGGACATCAGGATCCACAGTGGTAAGTGATACCTCCTAACCCAGTGTTCCAAATGTTTGTCAATTGTCGCATGGTAAGGACTTGACTTTATTTTCCCCTTATTTTTGTCTTTTTTCTTCTATTTCTCTGTCTTCTTATCCTGCCTTTTTTTAGTGTGGTTAAAGCCCCTGATTCTCTCCCTGGAAATTATACTTGGGCTAAAGTCCGAAGGCCTTAGTACCAACAGGTGTTCCTTTCATTATCCTGGGAGATTGTCAGTCTAATGGTTGTCCCTCAGATCTCTTCATTGTGGGGCATGTCCTACAACATTGTGGTATCAATTCCACCCAATTTCTTAAAAAATGGCAAAATTTTAGTAACAACCACTTAGAATTTCAATGGCCTTTTGAGGAA
>NW_006296056.1:849066-850491 GCF_000327345.1 Myotis davidii
TGCAAAGACCTGTCTCTTCTCATCCCTCATCCTCCCAACTTCTCCTTTCTCCTTCCCACCCTTAATCTCCCTTGAACCCTTTGGTCTCCCCCTTCACCACCTCTATATCCCCCCTACTCTGCCCACCCTTGTCAGACCTTTCCTTTCTCACTCCAGCCCTTCAACCTCCCTATAGTCATTGGAGACTTAAGTCCCTCTAACACTGCGGGGCTCCGGTGGAGCTCAGAGACATGAAGAGCAACAGCCTGAAAACACTAATAGGAAACAGGCTGGGTAATTTTTCCACTCAGATGGACTTTAGAGACCCCAGATGGCTGTGTGGTCTCTCCTCCATCCCTCTCCCGAAAATTAGTCCACAGTCTCCATAGGATTGCACATCATGGCAAAGGACATCTTCAAGGTCTGCTCCACAAACTCTAGGAAAGATGCTTTAGCCCTCATATTGAGCTAGTTACTTCCATTTTCTCCATCTGCCAGGAATATAATTATTGTAAAAATGTAAAAAAATATACAACAAAAAAAACCTCAAATGTAAAAGTGAGGCAATAATGCAAGTCAGCTCTTTTACATGAGCCAGTAAGTTTTGTATTTTGGGTTTTATGCCTAAACCATGGCTAAATTTTTAAAATTAAAAACTAAAGCTGTAAGTTACCTATCTGTGTTCTTCTATATGTGAGTGCATGTGTGTATATACGTATGTATATGTGTAGAATGCATGTGTAATATTTTCCTAATTACAAATTGCATTACCACATTAAATTATAAAATTATTTTTAGAAGCTCCTGTTTTATTTGCTAAGATATAAATAAGAGGCTACAATTTTTAATATTCCTGAAATTCTCAGAAGCTAAGAAAATTAAATTTCTAATATACACAATGTGGGGGGTGGTATTCTTACATAAACTTCCCAAAATATTTTAAAAATTCAAGCTCACATGATATGAGTACATCTTTGGCAAATGAGACGAGTTTGATGTTGTTGGTTTAATAAATACATCTAGGTCTTCTGAGTTATCAATCTTGCAAAAATGCATTTTTATTCTAATCAGATATGTTTTTCTTAAACTTATACAGCTTTACTGAACCTCTTTGTTTTATAACCTAGATATAGTACTGCTTTATTCTAACTATATGCTTGTTAAATTTATGGTATATTATGTTTCAGGATTATTCCATCTGACTTTTAAAGAATGTTCCTCCATATTCATAAATTGGATGTAATATCCACTATTCTTTGAAAATGAAATAAATCATCATGTTTATGCATATTTTTTAAAAACTTTTTGGACTAACTTAAGTGTCACATAGGAAAATTTTCTTGTCAATTGTATTATTTTTATAGTGAACTCTCGTCACCTGTTCCCTTTTGAAAACTATTGAAAATAAAAAGCATGAGCACTTTAAGTCTTTTATCAAATACAGAT
>NW_006296056.1:851341-855602 GCF_000327345.1 Myotis davidii
CGGTAACGGATTAATATAAAAACTCTGTCTTGTCTGGTAGATACTTGATTGGCTTCCTCTCCACTGTGGATAAACTAGTTTTGATACCTATTTATAAGTTTGATTTGGATCTATTTACATCGTACACATAGTCAACTTAGCAAATCGTTCTATTTCCTTCAATATCTGGCTACAACCTTCCAAATTAATCTACCTTTTCTTCCTTCCTCTTGACTTTAAGTCACTGAGATCTAAACCCTGACTTCCCAGATCCTTATTGAGAGTCTAGATTGCTTTGTAGCAGGCCTTTTCCTCCAGGATTTAAGAAAACACTATAGGCTAATGCCTAGCCACCTGTTATAAACTTAGGACTCATCATTGCAGTAGACCATGCATGGGCCCATTTCTCCCTTGAAAAGCTGCTGTCTGGGACACTATAGGATTTAAGAAAACACTACAGGCGAAAGCCTGGCCACTTGTTATAAACCTGGGACTCATCACTGCAGTAGACCATGCATGGGCCGATTTTTCTCCCTTGAAAAGCTGCTGTCTGGGACACTATGGAATTCTGGAGAAATGTTCAGGTCATGTTTACCCACATCAGAATAGTAATTTAGATGCTGGACAATCATAATATGATTCACAAAGCTGTGCTTCATAATTAAATGGTTTCATTCACTGAGCTCTTGAAATTCATTAGTTCAACTTCTGGCTCTTTATTCCTTCCCTTTGTGTTAACATTTCTCTTTTTTATTTTAGGGATCCCAGTCTTAAGATGCCTGGCCTAATGGACACTGAAACGACTGGCCTTGGCCAACACACAAACCAAACGTTTGCACCAGTCCTCTAGGGACATCACTGAGAAAATGCTGACTCTGAGGACCGTCCCACTCAGCCATCCCATGTTTGAAATATTTCTTATCCCTGTTTTGTTCAAGGACAGTCTCTCTGAGCCTGCCTGAGCCTGCCTTGAACAAGAAGAGGGACTGGCAAAGCTGATTACACATCTGTAGGTGGCTTTGCTGAGGAACACTAGGCCCTCAACTCCATGTGAACTTCCTGCACTTGAGCTTGTTTGCTCCATGTCAGATGCAGAATCCCAACCCCATGAGCTTAATCACTCACCAACTTTGCTGCCTCAACTTTTCTCTTAGTACATTATGTGATGCAGTTCAAGTCTAAGGGCTCCTCCCACACATCAGCTTCAGCATTGCATCTCTCTTCCACTTTCCATGGGCACCGATCAATCTACTGCAGGCCTCTGCCCATAAAAGCGTGGCTTGCACACATCTTGCCTGAAAGTTCTCTGGCTTAGGCTTTGAGCATCTCCTTGTTGCAAAACTCTTCCTTAATAATGTCTTTCTTTGCTCAAGTATAGATTTACATTGTTTTCCTTGACAACACAAAAGATATCATTTAGGATTTGATTTTTGGAAGGTAAAGCATAAAAAGTTGTCGAGAAGTTTGAACACTTGACTCAGTAGGATCATGGATTACTGAGAAACTCTATTTAGTTATCTATTTAACCCAACTAATAATAATACAAATTTTTTAAAGTAGGCATAGGCCATACCATGATTATGAAGAACTTTTAAGTGAAAAGCCTTGTTCTCATAAATTATCAAGGATGTGATAAAGTCAACACAAAATGTAGGAGAATACTCTGATAAGACCCTTTATAGTTGTCTTCTAGGTAGATTACTCAAAATGTAAAGAAAAATAATCCAAGAAAAAAATTGTCATTTTAAGAGAGAAAATCCAATTTTAGTTTTTAAACTAAAGTTCTTATTGAAAATCTTATAAATAGACTCACCAAACCTAACACAAGTTTGACTATAAAAAATCAAATTTCCTTCCCATGAATCACCTACAACTTTCTTCATCTAGGCAAGTGTTGTTGTTTTTATACAATGTTCTCTCTCTCATCTAGAACACCTAGTCATTTTACTTCAGAATAAAATTATTCTCATAGTCTTTAACAAAAGATAGTCTGCCCACTTGGCATGCGAAGTTTTCTCTCTCTGCTACTACTGCTCCTATTAGAGTCTAATTCACATATGTTCATAATAATTTTATAACTACAGTCACTTCAATTGCACAGAGAAAGCCAGGAGGCAGTGCAAGAAAAAGTTATGCACTGGATACTGTTGAAATAACAAAACAGATCTTATTAGAGCGACTGCACTAAGGAAAGGAGACTTCAGTGAAGAACTGAGCTCAATTTCCAATTCGCCAAAGATAGCTGGGCATGCAGAGCCAAGGGACAGAGTGAGGAGTCAGTAGATAGAAAATTACTAAGAGAAACTTGATTGAATATCAAGGGCAGGGGGATTCTTACTAAACTGGCATAACAGAATTTTTACAGGCCAAGGTCTTAGACATTCAAGGCAGGGAATGTGATAAGCAGTTTCATCAGATATTGGGGGGTCGGGGGGCGCTTCTTAAGATTCTTTGCTAAAACTGAGTTTAGTAGCCTAATCTACAAGAGGACTCATAAGAGCCTGATGAAAGTTTGGTCAAGGAGGGAATCTCTGTAGATAATTGTAAACTATCTTCATACATCAGTATTTTCTAGTAGACTAGGAGAGCTTATAAATACACATCTCATAACTTTCTATAGCTATAAATAACTTCTTAACTTCTTAATGTGGCAAAAATAAACATGTGCCTTAACAGACCCAAATATATAGCCTCTCTATATTACATAAAAGTCAGAGCAAAAAGTATGAAAAAAATAAAATGATATTTTGTAATTAATGCTTCAGTATTTTATCTTATTTAGATACGTTCTGGCTATCTGATGAATTAATTGACTCAATTTAGCATCAGTCCAAAGTTTTAAGTTATTAAAGTATTTTTGAAACTATCTTCAAGCTGATATACTATAAAACATAATTATATTTTAAGTAAAATTTGTCAGAATAATGAATTAATTTGACAAAATACAAATTTACATTTTTTTATAATCTTAAAATATAATACCTAAAAGGAGAGCTTATTAAATCAGCAAACCTTTATAAGTTGGGGAAGAATAAAAATACAGGGTGTTCCAAAAAATTTTTACACACTTTTAATAATGATTAATTGATTTATTATTGGTTGATATTTATTAATAATTATTTATTATTAATTGTTAATACTACTGATTGATGTTTATTGATAATTATCAATTAATAGATAATAATTATTCATTCCAATGGGTTAGAACTGAAAATAAAGAAACATTGGAATTAGTAATTATTCAAAGTGCGTATACATTTGGGGGGACACTCTACATATGTTTGTATTATACCTAATGATGATAACTCAGAAGATATAGCTGTTTTATCAGTTTAACCATTAGAGGCCAGGTGCACGAAATTCATGCACTCAAGGGGTCCCTCAGCCTGGCCTGCACCCTCTCGCAGTCTGGGAGCCCTCGGGGGCTGTCCAACTGATGGCTTAGGCCCGCTTTAGTCAGACATTCTTAGTGCTACCACAGAGACGGGAGAGGCTCCTGCCACCGCCCCTGCGCTCACCAGCTGTGAGCCCAGCTTCTGGCTGAGTGGCGCTCCCCCTGTGGGAGCACACTAACCACCAGGGGGAAGTTCCTGTGTTGAGTCTCTGCTCCCTGATGGTCAGTGCGCTCCACAGCAACTAGTCATTCTGCCATTCGGTCGATTATTAGCCTTTTATTATATAGGATAATATTAAATTAATCTCATTTGCCAAAGTTGACCTCTATTATGTAAACTTTAATTTTTAGAACCTCTAAGTTGTGCCTATAAGTATATTTTTAACACATTAAAAATATTAGAAATTTAATTTTGTTAATATCTGGGAATTTGGGGAATATGCCATTTGTATAAGGCCTTATTTAGTTAACCAAAATAATGCTCTATAAATTTTTTTATACACTTACACAATGGAATACTATACAGCCATAAAAAGAAGGAAATCTTACCCTTGGCAACAGCGTGGATGGACTTGAGAGTATGATGCTAAGTGAAATAGCTAGTCAAAGAAAGACAAACGCCATATGATTTCATTTATATGTGGAATCTAATGGATAAAATAAACTGACAAACAAAAAAGAAACAGACTCATAAATACAGAGAACAGACTGACATCTGTCAGAAGGGAGGGGGAGAGGGACTGGGTGATAAAGGTGAAGGGATTAAGAAAAAACAAAAACAAAATTTATAGATAGACAACGATCATTGCCAGAGGGAAATGGGGGTGAGGGGAGAAAGGAGAGAGTAAAGTGGGTAATAAATGGTGATGGAAAGAAACATGACCTGTG
>NW_006296056.1:857822-860744 GCF_000327345.1 Myotis davidii
TCTCTCTCATGATGTTTCTAGCTCTCTATCTCTCTCCCTTCCTCTCTGTAAAAAATCAATAAAATATATTTTTAAAAAAAGAAAAAATACTAATTTTTATTAAAATGTTCTATTATTTTATGTTAATGATTAATCATTTGTTTCAGCCCTTTGTATTCACCATGTCTCTATCGAAATAAACCTACGTTCCTATGAAAATCAAAGCTTTTGTCTTTTTGTGGCCCACATAAACCTAAACCTTGTTTATTTGGCCCCTTGTTAGCCTTTGAGTTTGGCATGCTTGCTCTACAGTCTAGACTCTAGTAATGAGTCTAGACCACATTCTGATCTAGTCTATAATCCTCTAGACCGGAATATAGGCTAAATCATGTCTCCTTCCCCTACCCTGCTGATTCTGCATGTAGCTTACTTACTTTTCCTGCCCCCCAACCTCTTTAAATGTAGTCTCTCTTTCTCCCACTTACCACCTCTATTCATATCTCTCCATTGGTCAAAATGTTGATCCAATTATTATATCACCTTATCCCTTTGAGGCTACTGCACTACGTTACTAAATGGTCTTCTTCCTTGCAGTCTTTACTTTCAATTTGTTCTCCAGGAAGCAGGGTGAACTAAAATGAAAATCTGATTTTGTTACTAATCTGTTCAAAATTTTCAACCTTTCCATGTTGTCTTTCAAAACTAGTGTGACCATGCCAGTATCAGGCTCTTTGATTATAATAGCTTTAGAGTATAATTTGATATTTGGTACTATGATCCCTCCTACTTTGTTCTTCTTTCTCAAGATTGCTTTGGCTATTCAGAGTCTTTTTTTGGTTCCATATAAAATTTTGGAGTATTTGTTCTAGATCTGTAAAATATGCCATTGGTATTTTAATAGGCATTGCATTGAATCTACAGATTGCTATGAGTAGTACGGACATTTTCATGATATTAATTTTTTCAATCCATGAATATGGTATACTCTTCCACTGTTTGTACCTTACACTATTTCTTTTTTCAATGTCCTGAGAGAGAAGCTCGGAGGTAGTAACTATGTGAGGCTACAGAAACCAGCCAGTGAGCTGGACAGGGCAGACAGGAGAAGCTGCTGGGCCTGAGAGCTCAGGTACTGCTACGATGTGAGGCGGTGAGTCTAGGAGCAGCATGCAGCGGCCCAGATACTAATGTGGGTACAGAGACTATTGCTAATTTGTGATAAAGGTGTATATTGTTCACCAGCCAGTGTGTGGCTACCTTTATGGAACACTGCTGTAAAGAACTGTTTTGTCTTATGGCTATATGACCACTGGCTTCTGCACTACAGACTCATTCTTTTACACCCACAACCTCTCATGGCATCTCTGTCTAAGACCCGGCGACCGAGAAGGTCCAGCCCATGACTCAACAGTTACTGTAGCAAGTAGGGTTCGAGAAGGAACCTACTCTGGTGTAGTCGGGAAGGATTTAGAACAATATATGGACTCAGAACAACTCAGAGCAATCATACTGAGCAGTGTCCTTGATGGCTCTGAGAGAGCATTTAACTTTCACTGTTTTATATTTTGTTTCTAAGAGTAGTCACTCCTATAACGTGTATCACACATATAATTACTGCCTGTGTCCCTAACATGCAGCCTGTGGGCCTGCCAAAGCTACACTCCTGTTTGTTTTTTAAATATATTTTGATTGATTTCAGAGAAGATGGGAGAGGGAGAGAGAAATAGAAACATCAGTGATGAGAGAGAATCATTGATCAAATGCCTCCTGCATGTCCCACACTGGGGATCAAGTCCACACCCTGAGCATGTGCCCTGACAGGGAATCGAACCGTGACCTCCTGGTTCATAGGTTGATGCTTGACCACTGAGCCACACTGGCTGGGCATCTCCTCTTTCTCTTGATTCTTTCATTATTGCTTGTATTCTGTGATCTATATTTATTTTTGTAAAATAAAATAATTTTATTGCACTCTAAAAATTTTAGATATTAAATCTCATATGCATTAATTTTAATGTATCACTGTTATTATGAGCAATATTGGAAGAGAAGAGTTTTCCTTTAATTTTCAAGTTTTACAATCTTAAATGTGAAGATTAGCCTCTCCAAAAATGCCACTTTGGCAAAATAACATAAAATAAAATAAATGCCTCTGACTTCCCCCTATTTGTCTAAAGTCAGGACATAAATTGATAAGTGAGTCCCCTCTCCCTCTCTAAGGATAAAAGTTCATCACCACAGACAGCTTTAGGCCTTTATCAGCCTTCAGGTGGCACCAGAAAAATCTACATGACAAACTTTACTAACCAGCCTTCACCTGCTACTAGCTGCGGTGATGAGAAAACAGCTTTTCCGAGTTGCTGCCTAGGCATTTTATAGTAGGACAGCTGCTCACATTGAGTCTGGACATTCAGATGGGGACCTGAGCTTAGGATTCCAAGTTCTTACTCTGCTTCTTCCAGAGCATTTTTTAAAATAAGCATAGAGTTGACCCTGCCACAGTTAGTGACCTCCACCCCAACCACCTTGTCAGTACATAATGAGTGCTTGCTACCCTGCTCTCTATCTTCTGCTAGCTTGTGACCTGGGACAGAGGACTGCTCATTGAGCAATCCAACCCCCCAACCCTGTTTCTGGGGTCTGTAAGGAATAAAACTTGCAACTCTACTTCCTGTGTTTGGGTATATTGGAACTGCACCTTCAATCAAAATAACCCCCGCCCTAACCAGTTTGGCTCAGTGGATAGAGCATCGGCCTGAGGACTCAAGGGTCCCGGGTTTGATTCTGGTCAAGGGCATGTACCTTGGTTGCGGGTACATCCCCAGTGGGGAGTGTGCAGGAGGCAGCTGATCGATGTTTCTCTCTCGTTGATGTTTCTAACTCTCTATCCCTCTCCCTTCCTCTGTGTAAAAAATCAATAAACTATATTTTAAAGAAAGAAAA
>NW_006296056.1:860888-861545 GCF_000327345.1 Myotis davidii
CCAGCTAAAATTTAATCCCCCAATCCTTTCTGTTTGCCTTCACATAGTTCACTCTCCCTGACGACCTAAAGTTGTCTCCCTGGTCTTGTCACTTTTCTAAACATTTATTGTTTCCTTGCTAAGCAAGTTCTAACCAAGCCTTCAAGCTCCTCATCCCTGAGTTCCTCCTATACATTTATGAGATATACATGTCAACGGGCTTCTGTTTGTTTCTCTTGTTGATCTGTCGTTGTTACAGAGCCCTAGTCAAAACCTGAAACAGTTGAAGGAGAAGATTTCTTTTTTCTCCCCTGCATATTCAAGGACATAATCCTACACAGGTCCAGGAGGAAGTAAGTAATATTAGAGATACCAGAATGCGAAAGACTTCACATGTTGCCTCTGAGACCTGGAGGAGTCAAAGCTTTAGATGAAAGGCAGCACACATCTAAGATAAACAGAACAGCGCTATGCTGAGCATGGGGCCCAGCTGTGCTCATTTTTGCCTCGCAGGGCACAGGAAACAGATATAATATGTAGGATTTTAAAAGACTATACCTGAGTCCTTCACGTTTTAAAAAAATAGAAGTAATTAAAGATTCAAGAATATATTTTAAATAAACACTGATTTTTAAAAAGGAAGCGGTGAAATATCTGAAGAAAGGAGTCAATTAGGCA
>NW_006296056.1:861786-872663 GCF_000327345.1 Myotis davidii
GATATATAGAAAAATTTTAATAAATGTATGTTTAAAAAGATTAGTCACAATATCCCCTCAGAATGTTTAAATTTGGAAAAGCACTACTTCAAATCCATCCACAAACCACAGCAGGCCTGTGAACTTCTCATTCCCCACCTATGACAAGATCAGTATGGAAATTGAGAACAAGCCTTGAGAAACTTTTGTAGGAGTCTGACAAAGAAATTGCATGTCTGTTCTATCTAATAATAAGAAAAAGTTTAGAGTTTCACTTTCTGCCTTTTTGTAATTTTTCTAGTAATTCATTTTATTATGTTTTATAAAAGAATCAGCAGACTATGATGGATTAGAAATTTAAAGAATAAAACTGTCCCTTTCCCAGAAGTAGTTTGAGGAGTAATAGAATCATATTTGGCCAAGGCAGGTGCTCTGGATTCTTTAATTCAGCTCTCATTTTTATCTTTCCAGGAAGGGGAACTGTCTACTCGCACTATAAGAGAAACTGGAAATGAGAGAAATGGAAAGAGGACCTTTCTGTTTAGCAGGTACAAGCTGGAACTGTAAGTCCAGTAAACACCTTATGATTTCCATAGTCAATGTGAGGCCAGTCACTTGCCCGTTTTTATCCACTGTCCTAAGGTTACTATTATTACTATTGTTATTGGGCTCTCCACGCTGTTCTTCAAAACATGGTGCTGGATTTCATTCAATCACTCACAGACACCACACGATAATCTCTCCCTCTAACTTCCAGGCTAAGGAGCAGGGAAAATGTGGGGACCCATTTCAGCTCTGGGGAGCTCAGGTGGCGTCCTGGTTTGCATCAGTCCCCCTCGTGTGGTGGCACTTCTATGGATCTGGATTGTTGTCTGTGTAGGGCAGAGCAGACTTTTGATGGGATATGTGGATCCCGGAGGTGCTCAAGAGTGCTTTGAGCCTCAAGCTTACCCCACCCTTGGCTACAAACCACAAAATGTACACAAAAGACACTTTCTCAGATTTTTTTTTTATCACATGTTTTCTGAGAAGAGACAAGAGCTAACTTTCGAATCCACTTCTCGGAAAATTGACAAAAGCTTTTTGATCTTAGAGAACATCCGCCTGGCCCCTCACACCGGATCCCTGTTTCATGGTCCACTGGTCTCATGAGCAGCCTCAGGGCCCCTGGGACCATAATGTACAAAATCTCTGCTCATTGCCAGATGTCAGGGCCCTGTCACCTTCAGACAGACCCTCTTCCTAGTAGCAAATAAAGCCTTGTCTTTTATTACCTGCACATCTTTCTACAAGAGATTTCTGTCAGAATTCAGTCCACCTTGCTGCCAGGCAATTCTTTCTCTGGAACTCCTCTATGTACACGTCGCCTGGGAGCTGGAAGGTGCAGGCTAATGTTGAGTTCAATGATGTGTCCTCCAGCTGTTGGACAGAACAACTTGAAGAGAGTTTGGCCATTGACTGAGCCCCACTTTCCAAAGATCTGTAGCTCAGCATGTCTGCAGGACCCTGGGAAGGGCCTACGGACACTCTAGACAGTTCTGTGTAAACTGACATCATCTACTAACAGAGGTTTAGGCCAGAAGGCTGCCCAGATTCTTGTTTCTCAGAGAGTAGATGTGATCTGCTCATTCAAAAACTGAAAAGATAAAATAAAAGGGAAAGTAGAAAGAGTTCTGAAAACCCATGTTAATATTTTAAAATATAATGAAAGTTGGATGAGTTTAAATGAGTTTTAAAAGGGAAGAAAATGTTTTAAAGCATCTATTACACGTAAAGATGTGTGAAGAGAGAACTCTAGGAATAGCAAAAGTAAATTCATAGGATAAAAGAGAAAATCCCAAATGGGAACATCCTGGTGGTTTCTATTGAAAAAGATCTTTTTCTAAATTTCAAAATAAAATGTAACAAATTATAGTCTCCAAAGCTATGTTAAATATAACAAAATGAAAACACGTTTTCAAAGCACTGGAAATAGTATGGAAAGAGTAATTAACCAGGAAAAATGTAGTAATTTATGCTATTACTATTACTAATGAAATACCAACACAATAAGCATACTCTCTGATATGTATGAAATAAATATTTAAAAGGGAAAAGGAAGATGACAACATAAAGTCATGAATAAAACAATAGAAAGATAAAATAAAATTAATATCTGATAATACAATAGCAATACTAATAGTTCTTTATTTTTTTATTGCTTAAAGTATTACAAAGGGTATTACATATGTGTCCATTTTTTTTCCCTCGCCCTAAACAGTCCCCTAGTCTCCCCTATCCCCCAGTGTCTTGTGTCCATTGGTTATGCTTATATGCATGCATACAAGTCCTTTGGTTGATCTCTTACCCCCCTACCGCCTGCCCCCCAACCCTCCCCGGCCTTCCTGCTGCAGTTTGACGATCTGTTTGAGGCAGCTCTGCCTCTGTATCTATTATTGTTCAAAAGTTTATAATGCTCTCTATTATCCATGAATGAGTGAGATCATGTGGTATTTTTCCTTCATTGCCTGAAAAAATTATCCTTATTTCACTTAGCATAATGCTCTCCAGTTCCATCCATGCCGTTGCAAATGGTAAGAGTTCCTTCCTTTTTAGAGCAGCATAGTTTCCATCGTGTAGATGTACCACAGTTTTCTAATAGTACTTTAGAAAAAAATTATAAATTTATGTTTTTGAATTTAATCAATTTATCAAAAATTTAAAAATATAACAATTAACAAAATTTGAAATAAGAAATGGGAAATCTAGCAACTTACTTGATCTGCATAACTATTATTTTATTGTGTCTGCATTGATTTAAATGATTGTCTATCTCCACAAATAGAGACTTTCATAGGGATGGTGGGTGCTTTATGTTCAGGTTTTGGTCACCCACATAATAAGTGCTCAATAAATGTTTGTAAATAGAAAAGAATGTGAAAAAAAGATATTTTAAAGTTATAAAATAAGACTAAAAGATTTAAAATATAGAAGTTAATAGTGGCTTAAAAAGAAGAGCACCTAAATGTGACATAGTTACTGGATAATTTTTTCAGGCATCTAAAAAAGGGGGGTGGAGATAAGAATGAACTATAATTTTTTTTTTGAGAGATAATATGTAAGGCACCATGCTCAGATTTTTTTAGGCTTAAAAAAAGAAGTGTAAGAGTCAGAATAAAAAACACTGAAATACAATGTTTGTGGATGATGTGATGATGTAACTAGAAAATAAGAGGAAAATAAACCCTAAAACAAATTAAACTTTTTGTTATATGATATAAAAAATAAGCATTGCATTTAAATGCTTAAGTACCACTGATATCTAGAATGTGAAGTGAATGGATTCTGTTCCTGAGAGCAAAAACAGTAATTATGAATTAATACATTAAGAATTAGATGTTCATTACACACACACACACATACACACACACTCACCCTAAATGTACAAGAACACACATCAATGAAGAGGAAAGTCTCCATGAGGTTAAAAGGCTTTAGAAATACCTGCACTATTCTCAGTAGCAATTCATTCCAGTAATATCATTTCTGACTTTTGCCATTCCCTAATCACACTCCATCCTAACTTCTATCACCAGATTGATTATCTTAAAATAGAAACTTATAAGCCATGAAATGGTCCAACTTCATCCACCAGATCCCACCCCTGTCAGAGCACAGAAAAAGGTCAAAATCCAAAGTCATGCATAATCATTTCATCCATTATGACCAATCTCCACTTCCTTGTTAAAATTCACAATTATTGGCAGTTTATTTTACTTTAGTGAGAACATTTACCATGAGATACTTTTAACAAATGCTTAAGTGTACAATGCAGTACTGTTAACTGTAGGCATAATGTAGTCCAGTAGATCGCTAAATTTCTTCATCTGCAGAACTGAAACTTTATATCCCGTGACTAGAAATTCCCCGCTCCTTGTCTTCCCAGCCCCTGGTAACCACCAGGGGTTTCTGTTTTCTGCTTCGATGGGTTTCAGTTATTTTTGGATTGCTCATATAAGTGAAATCATACCCTGTTTTTCTGCGTCTGATTTCTTTCACTTAGAATAACGTCCTACATCCATGTTGTTGCACTTTTATATCCATTTTCTGACTCCTCCAAAGTTGCCTATGTTCTGACCTCCTGTGCCTGTGCCACATGCCCCCACCATGCATTTTTCTAATTGTGTGCCTTTCATGAAGCTTTCCCGGGTTTTTCCAACTTAGGCAACCTATCCCTTCATCATAGAACATTTATTCTTATAACACTGGCCAGCCATTTGCCGAAGCCTCACACTTCATTGTGACATTTCTTCAGGTTTTACTTTCACTGCAACTTAACAATCCATGTGTTTGTGTGTAACATTTCTAATTAGATCAGACAACATATTCTTCATAATATTTAGCTCAATGTCTCACACAGTAATTATGCAGTAAATATTGTTTAATCAATCGAATGGTAACAAACTCCTTAAGGGAACATTTCATTTACCTCAGTATCCCCAAGGCATAGGAAATACTTGACATGTAGTAAATGCTCAATAAATATCAGGTGGTATCTGGGGAGAAAGAGAGAGACAGAAAGAATGAGATGATTTGGCTGAGAACGCATTGCTGAATACAGAGGTCAATTCTTAGTTCTCTTCCTTTTTTAATAATTCTTTTTATTTTTTCAATTACAGTTGACATACACTATTAGTTTTTCTTGGCTGGCCTGTCCGCAGCATTTGACTCAGCTGGTAACTCCTTCCCACCAGAAACACTTCTTTCACTAGACTTCTAGGACTCTCACTCTCTAGGTCTTCCTCCCGTGTCACTGACTGTTCCTTCTCAGTCTATTTTACTGCCTTTGTCTTCTCCCAGCCTCTTCCCCTTGCAGTGCCTCAGGGGTCGGACCCTGGTGCCCTCTTCTATGTTTTCTTCTCTAACACTTATTCCCTTGAGTGATTTCATTAATTCATGGCTTTAAAAAAACACACAAAAAAACCCCTGATGCTGATAATTCCTATAGGCACACCTCCAACTCTGACACCTTCACTATTGCCTATTTAATATCCTCACTGGGGTGTTCACTCAGTCTTCCTCCTTGAACTGGCTCCTGCAGCCGGGTTCTTCGTCTCAATTAAGAATCAAAACAGCATTTTCCCAGTATCAGGCGTTCTTAACTATGTTGTTCTCAATTCACCAGGTAACACTCTTTGTTGTACCTACGCAGATGCCAACAACTTCTCACCTTCCACCCCTCTACCAACTTGATTTGAGCCATCATCATTGCTCACCTTGATTGTTACAACAGCACCTACAATTTATTCCCCTCACAGCAGCTGGAGAGAGCCTTTGAGAAAATACGTCAGAGCCGGCCACTTCTCTCTCAAAACCCTGCAACAGCCCTCCATTTCACCCCGAGTAAAGCCCAGAATTGTTATGAGACAATATCCAACTGGACTTCCCATGTTTCTCTCCACCCACTAGTTTCCCTCTTGCTCACCCCCTCTACTTACAATACCCTCCTTGCAATTTATTTCAGCCATTTACTGCTGCTTAATAACCCACCCCAAAACTAAATGCCTTAAGACGACAATGTGTTATCTCTGTGGCTCTGTGGGTGGATTGACATCAGCTGGGCATTCTTGCTGAAGGTTTCTTGTATGGTTGAAGTCAATGTCAGCTGGATCTGAAGTTATCTGAAGGCTCAATGGACTAGGTGTCCAGGCTGGCTCACTCTTGTGACTGGCAGCTGATGCTGGGCCTTCGCTAGGGCTGTGGACCAGAGCACCACCACGGGGCCTCTCCAGGGGCCCTGGGCTTCTCACGACATGGCAGGCAGGCGAGGCAGCATCACAAGAGCATGTGTTCCAGGAGGCAGGAAGGAGGTGTTTCTGGGCCCGGTAAGGGCCACACCTGGAACTGGCACAGTGACACTCAGGTCCCATTCAATTTGTTTAGGCAGTCACAGAGCCTGCAGGATTTAAGGCCATGGATAAATAAACACCTGTTCATGGGCGTGTGGCAAGGCTGCACTGCAAAGAGCATGTGGGCTGGGAGGTATAACTGGGGCAATTCTTGAAAAACACAAACTATCATTCTACTGTGCAAACACAACAGCTAATGCCTTGTGCTGGCTTTTCCCTCTGCCAGGAATGGTTTTCTCCCAGGATCAGCATGTTTTGTGCCTTCGTGGTTCTCAAGTCTGCTTTCTAACCTACTTCAACTCTGCTACTCTGTCGCCTTCTCAATGAGCCCACCTTTGACCACTCACTTAACTTTATACAAAAACATCTCCCCATATGACTGAGTGCTCACAATTGCCCATGACACAGCCATTGAGTTAAAGCTTGACCCACTTTAGTCAGGGTCCCCTCCTCCCAGAAGCCCCTAAAATTTAGCTTGGCCTTGAGTTTCAACAAGCACTAAACCACTAAGGTACGAAATGTCACACCCTCTTAACAGCTAATTCCGAGAATTGTACTGACTAACCACAAAGAAAAATAATTTCCTCGTGACCACCTGTTTGCCCCACTGCTTGCCCCGTTCCCCACAAACTTCCTGCTATATAAAAAAACACTTTCTTCTGCATAATGCTGCACTTTTCTGAGATCAGAGCATTCTCCCCATTGCAATAATCTTTTTAAATAAAGTATTGCTTATTTTAAGTCCTCAAAAAGCATTTGCTCATTTAATAGATAAACTCTCACCTGTGGTGTGACAAAAGCAGGTCCACCTAACACATAAAGATATAGAATCAAAAACTATTTGCTACTGCGCTAGCCGGTTTGGCTCAGTGGATAGAGCATCGGCCTGCAGACTGAAAGGTCCCAGATTTTATTCTGGTCAAGGGCACATGCCTGGGATTCAGGCTCAATCCCCAGTGTGGGGTGTGCAGGAGGCAACCAATCAATAATTCTCTCCCATCATTGATGTTAACCCAAGTATGAGTCTCTGACATGTTCCTGGAGCCAGCTTTTCATTTCAGTCACGTGGTCTCTACAAAATTCTCACTAGTGCTCTGCCGTGTTTTCCTTAGTCCTTCCTAACTCCTTTCCCTCTCTGCTCTTGAACCTGCTCAGAACTGGAGCCTGGTTATTTAGGAACGGTTTTCTGTAATGCTGCTAGCTCACGGGATTTTCAGTCATTCTCTCTCAGAACACCCTTGTTAATTTGTGTTAAGTCAATATCCTATGTAATCCAAGCCACTAGTCTAGACCTTCCCTATAGTTGGCTATGTGCTCTCAGGCACAATGTGGTGATCTGTCTGGTCTGGACCCCTTTCCTCTTCTCCTGCTGACCTGTCCACCAAGCTGGCCCTGACTCACTGGGCAAGCTGCCACTGCTGTTTCTGACACCTCCTAGTCTTCTACATCCTACTTCAGTAAATTAGGTTCCTTCTAGATCTAGACACATTCTGAGGCAGAAGAAAAAGAGACATTTTTTCTTCGTGATCATGCATAGGTGGTCACACAAAAAGATCGGAGAGTACAGTGATTTCTATGTTCCAAGGTATTCCTCCATTCCTAAGCTATAGGCAGAGAGAGAGAAAGGTGGCAAAAAGTCAAAAGTGTTATGGTCATAATGAATTTCGGCTCATGGCTACATAATGCACCTGTTATTACACACTACTGCTCCTTTAAATAGTTGCAGATCCCTGTTAGAATGAATGAAATACTAGTGCCTCAGAGTTTCACCCAAGCATCACTAGTAAAGGGGCAATCTTCAAATTGATTCCAACTGCACAAATCTCTTGAGTTGCAAGATAGAGCTGGAAATCAGTTAAAGAAAATGTACGAGATTTCTGGACTGATGGATGTTAGGACACTCTAAACCAGTGGTTCCCAACCTTCGGGCCCTTTAAATACAGATTCCAACTGCACAAATCTCTTGAGTTGCAAGATAGAGCTGGAAATCAGTTGAAGAAAATGTATGGGATTTCTGGACTGATGGACGTTAGGACACTTTAAACCAGTGGTTCTCAACCTTCTGGCCAAAACCGCTGCTCTAAACCATGGGGGAAATCTTCCCTCTCATTAAAGATGAAAGTTTGCTTTCAGTGCTGCTCTTAAACGTAGGAAGTGACTCATGTTTTTATATCTTCTTTGTCTTCTTTTCCAATTTTAGGCCTTCAGGTGAGGCAGAGGGTGAAAGAAAAGGTCTCTGGGGTCCAAGTAATCATCCTGGGTTCTAGCTTCTTCCACCCAACTTCTGAGTCTCCTCTATGTCATATAAATAGTAATCTATGTACTTATCCCATCAGTAATAATATGGATTCAACAAGAGGACAAGTTGGAAATATTTTTAAATATATATTTTTATTGATTTCAGAGAGGAAGGGAGAGGGAGAGAGAGATGGAAACATCAATGATGAGAGAGAATCATTGGTCAGCTGCCTCCTGCATGCTCCCTACTGGAGACTGAGTCCATATTCTGGGCATATGCCCAACCGGGAATCAAACCATGACGTCTTGGTTCATAGGTTGACACTCAACCACTGAGCCTTATGGGCTGGGCTGAAAATATTTTTAATAATAAACTTATAACCAATTGCAGGACTATTTGGTAACTTAGAATGAAAACAGCAGCAACACTGTGTAAGTGGAAATATAACTGTATTGGATAATTAATATTTTAAATGCCATTTCCCCCCAAATTAATATAGAAATTAAATGTATTAAATATACTTGAAAATGAACCTAGCATTTAACTAGAATAGTAAATGTATGAGAATAACAGACATGTTTGAGAGGGGGCAAAGGAAGAATAAGAGTGTGTTTGTTCTGTCTAGTTAGTATATAAAATGTAATATTGGGCTGAAGTGGTAGTTCTCAACTGAGGGCAACTTTGTCCCCCATGTTATTTGATAATATATTTGAGATATTTTTGCTTGTTACAGTTGAGCTGGGGTGCGGGTGGGGGTGTGCTCCGACATCTAGTGGTTGGAGGCCAAAGATGCTGCTAAACATCCTACAGTGCATAAGACTGCTCCCTGCAGCAAAGAATTACCCAGCCCACCATGCCAATAGTGCTGGGGTTAGGAAACTGAGCTTGTAATGTCAACCTACAAGCCAAGCGGTTCATTGAGAAATGAAAAAGGGGAGAGTTAATGGGCATGAACACTAATATTGAGACTTACAGCTCCACTTAGCTGAGCTGGGTTTACTCACACTGCCAAAAGCCACCTTTCTAAGCACCTTTCTAAGCACGTTTCTTGGAGCTGACTGAATCTGTTGAACCAGAGTTTCCTGGGGCAGAACTCAAATGTAATTGAAACTACATAACCACTTCCCACCAGGGGAGAGAGACATTTCAAGGGAAATCAGAATGAAATTAAAATTTGAATTTTGAAAGAGAAATTGAAAGGAAATTTCCTTTTCAATTGAAATCACAGAGAAAGAAAATAATATTGCCATAATCCAAGTAGGCTCAGGAAAGAGAGAGATTTTAAGGAGATTTAAAGGAAGTGATTATAGGGCCTGGCACCTGAAAAGGCATAACATGATCTACCTCCTAAACAAATCAAATAATAGCAAGTACTTATGTGTCAGGATCTGTTCTAAAACTTTATAAAATAAATATTAAATTACTTAGTCCTCACAACAACTCTGCAACTCTGTTATTACCTCCATAATACAGATGACAAAACTAAGTCAAAGGCAGGTTAAGTAACTTACGTAAACTCACAGGGCTAATAGGTGGGGAGCCAGACTTTAGATCCAGCCATCTAAGGTCCCTGCTAACTATGATATACTATGACTGTGCTTATGGAGCTTACAGTCAAAAAAGAAAGGAAAATATGAATCAACTGATCCGTTAGAAAAGGCAGAGCTGCAAATGAGTGAGGGGCTCTGAAGGAAAGGACAGGCCTCTGTCAGTGACACACAGGAAGCTGAGGTGAGCATCAGGGTTGCATGCCTTGAGAAAGAGAGCTGTCAACTGATGGTGGATGGTTGTATGGGTGTTGGCACCAATTCAGGGCACTAATGGGTGCCAGTGATTGAAATGCAAAGCTTGATGAATGCAAACCAGCTCAATTGTGATACAATATGGCTGTAGGGCAGCCCTGGGGCCTGGCCCCTTGCATCTACACAGCTCTTCTCTGCTCTGGCCTGTCCATTCTGTGCCAGTCTGTTCTGGCCGGCACTGGTCTTCCTGCTCTGCTGAGGCATCTTCCGTGTCTCAGCTCAACCAGGGAAATAGTCTTCAATCTTTGGTGGAAAGGGAAACTGTGCTCAGAGAGCCAGTGGGGAACTGACTTATGTAGATAGAAGTCTCTGATACCTAAGTGGTCTGGCCTCATGCACATAAGGACTCCAAATCCTTGCCATTTGATTGGTCCAAAAGGCACTCCTGATTGGTCAGAATGGAGTTGCTCTGATTGGTCAGTGAAGATGTTGATGGGATGTAGCTGTGCAGCTCCCATTAGATGGGGAGAGCTTCATTCCTATTGGTTGAAATAGGATTCCAGGAATCCTTTGTCAGGGCTGGCTCAGCTGGCAGGAACACAGTGCAGGCAGGCAGTTCAGGGCAGGGGCAGGTAGTTCGGGGCAGGCATCTCCCTGAAGCACAGTTTGCATCAGAGGCCCCTGTATGGAAATGGCTGCTGGGCTCTGTTTTTAAAAATTGGAGCCCAGTTAACCACCAGGGCCCTTCTTAGTAAGGGTCTTCTTTCTGAGTCCAGAGGCTTTTCTGAGAGTCCCAGGATGAAACGGCTTTAGTGAGGTGACACAGAGTGACGAGGGAAGAGTTGTAGGCAGAAGAAGCAGTACTTGCACAAGCAAGAGGGAGCAGAGCAGACACCGAGGCTGCCGGGTGTGCTGGGCTCTGAGGCAGGAGAGCAGGGTGGGCGGGGGGAGGGGTGCACTGAGGCTGGAGCAGGAGGCAGTGGCAGTCCATGCACCACCTGATCACATCATGATCATTGTGCAAAGGGC
>NW_006296056.1:872828-874016 GCF_000327345.1 Myotis davidii
CACTGATGCCCGGCGGTCTCTAACCTATGTGCAGCTGGATGTTGGGACTCTGCATAGGCATGATAGCTGGGCAACCCCAGCAAGTGAAATCCTCTCTGTGAGCCCCCATTTCTAACTGCACAAAAGACAGTTGTCGAGTCAATTGATTATTAAGATAATAGATATGTTTCCTACACCATACCTAGCCTTTGATAGATGCCCAGTAAGTGGCCGTTTAATCTGAATTCAGCCATTCATTCTGAGTTCTATCTTTCTCCCATTTGATCCTCACAGTGTGACATGGTTCTTATTTCCCCCCAATCCATTTTGCAGATGATGAATAACCAGTGCCCGGGCTAGTTACGTAGCCTATCCATTGCCAGCAAGCGATGGACCCATGACTCAAGCCCATTTCATTCTGCTCATAGACCAAGCGTCCCTCCAGCGTCTGTTCTCACAGTTCGTGAGAGGCCTCATTTGTGCCTGTTGGAGACACACAGATCGGGGAGCTGCAGGCAGGTAAGAGAAATATTAAGAAAGAGGATGTGGTTAGAGTGAAGCTCTGCCTTTCCCAGCAGCCTGGGTAGGTAAAGGGGAAAGGGCGGGGTGCCTGGACCAGCCCTGCTGGGGAGAGAAGCCTCATGGTGGCTACTGTGCCTCCATGAGCACATGTGGCTGTGCAGCAGGCATCCTGTAAGTGTATATGATGATGCGTAAGCCAGTTACCCCTGCAGGGGTTACTCTGGCCGAGATGGCCACTGGCACACAGTAGTACCGCCTCTTGGATTGTAGGACATTTCAGACACTGGGGCAAAAGTGTCATTACTTTCCCTAAAGCCTTTCCTCCTCCTCTTCCCTTTGCTGCATTCATCTCAATCTGGGCACAGTGAATAGGCTAACATTTTAGAGACTATTCTCTGTTTTTGTTCCCTGGGCCATCATGTCTAGCAAGCTGTTTACGATGTTGGCGGCCAGATGTAACACAACTCTGCCACAATCTACAAGCTCCATCCACCTTCAGGTTCCTAGTGAGAATGTGGTAGTTGTGCCATAAATAATTGCTGAAATAATATGGACTTAGTGAGTGAAGGCCACTGCCTCCATTGGCTCTGCTCCACACCCCTCTCCAGGGGACAGCCTGCAAGGGTTCGAAGGCTTGGCCCTCCTTCTTAATTCAGGACAGCGCTGGAGGGCCCTCCCAGCTCCAGG
>NW_006296056.1:874557-879108 GCF_000327345.1 Myotis davidii
AATGTGTGGAGGTAAATGAGCAAATGAGCAAACGTCTTTGCCTTTCATTCATTATTCATACTTCGTTAATGCACCCAGCCGTCCAATCACGATGTGAGGTGTATTTTCTATGTGCCATGTGAGAGACCAGTCGGGAGCCAAAAACCAGGATTACAGGCTTTCTTAGGAGAAAGAGACCTGCCGGGCTGTCTCGCAATGGGAGATCAGAAACCCGTGCAGAGGTGAGCACAACTTTTGAGGGGCGGAATGGGAAGGAATGGGGTGCACGCTGATTGGTGGCTTAATGTATGTTCCATATAGACGAGCGCTGATTGGTGGCTTAATGTATGTTCCATATAGGAACAAGGGCTGAGGGCATTTGGCAAGTGTTGATTGGTGGTTCAATGTATAGTCCATATAAGGTATATGGTTAGTCACTCAGGTATTTCCGGGCTGCAGGTTACGTCATACTCCGCCCACCAGTTGGGGGAAGGGAGGATCTATCACCATGAAACGTTCTAATTACTTTTTCATACATGTTCTCTGCTTTCATCTTTACATCACAGTATGAAGCTTAGGAGGTGCTGAAACTTGTCCAAGATGGTCCAGATGGGAGGAGGCAGAGGGAGAAATAGTCGCGGTGGCTCCCAGGACCATTGTATCATAATGTCCTTCCCACTGGTCCATCGTTAAAATAAACGTCAGGCGGTGACAGTGATGGAAAGTTGGGTTTGAGTCCTGTCCTTATCACCAGCTTGTGGCCCTGGCCCCCTTACTTTTCTGAGCCTTTACTTATTTTGACATCATGAGAGACCTCACTGATTTGCTGCAGAGCTTTTTATTTTGAACGGATGAAACTAAAGAGGGGGAAGTATGAAACACGTCTATTCCGTACCTGATAACATTGTGGACATTTACCAAATGATGCTTGATTTGAGCCAACTCAAATCTCTAGGTTGTAGTAAGAAAATGGAGAGAAGTTTATTAATCAGCGTCTCCAGATTGTGTCTAAGAGCAAATTAAGTCAAAGGAGGACTTTGCTCTTGTCCTCATAGCTCATGTTACCCAACTGATCACGAAACCATACACTGGCACGTGCACATATGTAAACATGCACACACAGAGAGGGAGACACTCAAGCAGGAGCCACAGACCCACAGGGAAGACGAGCTTACAGTGTTTAGGCACCGTAATAAACTTTCACATGGAGCACAGTGCTGCAGTGTTCTTAATTAAAATCTCTAAAGAACTCTCCACAATATCACCACCCGGAAGCCACATTTACATTGTTAATTATTCAAGTCACAGGCATAAGAAACAATGCCCAGGCTTCCCATAAAATTTCCAAAAATTAAACCAGGGAAATGGGCAATAAATGCCATTTGAAATGGTACTGATGCCAGTTAATTGCAAGACAACTGTAAAATAATGGGGCGTGAGGTGCTTCAACAATGCCTAATTAGTAACTCTATGGGTATTTTCTTGGGGGGAAATGGCAATTACATGGTGCAAACACTTAGTGTCATCATCAGAGGCTCTTTACCAGTATTAGCTAATTAATCTTCCCCACAGCACCCAGGGTGGGGGCAGAGGCAGCACAAGTCCTCGTGGAGAGAGTGAGAAACAGAGGCCAAGAGGTAAAATGGCAGCTTCTCTTCCTGCTGCACCTCTAAAGTGCAAGGTGATGCTCCCAACCTAAAGGCACCCAGGGGGAGCCCCTGGCAAGGGGAGAAGGATTTTTCTTGGTGAGTGACTTCCCCGGGTGATGGGTAAGATTGGTGAGGTGAATTCCTGGCTTCCTCCCGAGCTCTGGCCATGCCTCATGTACTGGCTGTACCTATCAGCTCTTTGCCTTCTTCTCAACAAGAGAACTTTTTATTTTGAACGGATGAAACTATAGAGGGGGAGGGAGCTATCCCTCTTTCCATAAAGCTACACTTACTATATTAGAACTGGCCTACCACTTTTGGCTTCAACCCAACTATAGGGTCTAGAATTCTTTCCGGGGTATGATTGATTTGGGTTAGGTGTAAATATTAAAAAGGAGTGAATTATATTTTATAGGCACTAATTTAATCCACATTATAAATTTTATGATAACAATAAGAAAGGGGAGAATGAAGAGGAGCAGGAAGAGGAAGAAGAGGAGGGAGAAGAATAAGATGATGAGAAAGGGGAAGGAGGAACAAGAGCAGCACGTGTGAGGCATGAAATTCAGTGCTTTATGCATATTGGCCTTTAATCCTTATAGCAACACTATGAAGTGGGTGTAATTATCATTCCCATTCTAAGAAGAAGAAACTAAGGTGGGGAGAGGTTAAATGGCCTCCCAGGTCCCACAGGTAGTAAAATGGTGAAACAGCTCCTGAAACCATCTCTATTTGATCTTAAATTCTGAGTTTTTTCCACTTCTTACCCAACTGAGGAATCCCTACTTCCACATTTTTAATATAGTATTCTTGAACATCTCTGAAAAACGGGGAGGGGGGTTGTGAAGCAACTGCTTTCATTACTGAATAATTCTAACATTCTTCCACATCAGGGTAAATTAACATTTGCCCCCTTGTCTCTTCCAATCCTAATCATTGTCCTTCTCTCTGGAGCTACATAGAATAAAGTTTACTTCTACAAATAGATGTTTTCATATTTGAAGATAACTCCTTTCTAAATCTTTGCTTAGCCCAAAACTTGACAGGTCCTCAACTGTTCCTCTTCAACCATAGCTTCATATCTCTCATCATATGAATGCCTTCTCCCGAGTATACTCCAATTTTTTAGTGTTTCTCTTAGGCTATGGGCACCTAACTCTGGACAATCCTCTAATGGCCTTTAAGGAAATGATAGGTATTTCCACAGCCCCACAGTGGGACTTGCTGCAGTAACGTCTCTTGTGCAATAGAAAGGCCATGGGTCTTCTGGAAATCAATCACTTAATAAATATTCTGCTATTATGAGAAAATAAAACAGTGGCCCAGGAACATCTACAATGTTTATTGACCCTGAAGGATTCTAATATAATTTTGAGTCTGCACGCAGGGAGGATATTCATCCATACCTCACTCTCTTAAGAGTCAACTCTCTAAATCAGCCATAAGGTTAATTCCTAAAACATGTTCATCATCAGCTATCTTATGTGCCAGTCCCAATCCAGATGGCATTGGGCTGAACACTTTATTGGCTGACAGAATGGAGATCTCTGAAAATGAAACTTGTCTGTCTTCTTCTTTATATACATTTGGACTAATTTCCAGTCCCCTAATTAAACCTTTCTGTGATTGACAAAAGCTTATGGCAAGCAGATCTGCTGATGCAACTCAATATTTTCAATTTTCTCTTCATGACAGTAGACATCCAGAATAATTTTAGAGATCAGAAATTTGGTGAATGTAGAAGGATATCATATAAAAAAGAATATAAGCAACATGGATGGCCCTTGAGGGAATTTCACTAAATGAAATGAGTCGGATAAAGACAAATGATATATGATCTCATCTAGTGGAATCTAAAACAAAGCCAAACTCATAGAAACAGATCAGATTTGTGGTTGCCATGGGCAGGAGTGGGGGAACTGGGTAAAGATGTAACAGGATAAATAAGTTCTGGGCATGTAATGTACAACATGATGACTATAGCTAACAGTATGATTTTGTATATTTCAAAGTTGCCCGGAGAGTAGACCTTTGGACAAATAACTTTACTTCTGCAGTGAAAATCAACCACTCTTCCTTGATCCCATATTCATCCATACCTTGAGGTATGGATGAATATCCTCCCTGCTTGCAGACTCAAAATTATATTAGAATCCTTCAGGGTCAATAAACATTGTAGATGTTCCTGGGCCACTGTTTTATTTTCTCATAATAGCAGAATATTTATTAAGTGATTGATTTCCAGAAGACCCATGGCCTTTCTATTGCACAAGAGAATGGAATGAAGTAATGAGCACTAGACACAGAGTACATAGACTTGGGTGTGGGAACTTAATTCTGCTTGTTATTGGTCGGTCTCCTCTCTAAACTTCAGATCATGATAACTACTGGGTGAGCTTCAAGTTATATCAGTTGTTGAAAACAGCTTTGTGCTGCTGTGAAATGTTATAGAAAGGCAAGACATTGATGATACCCAATTCTGCCTCATATGCCCCTTACTGGATGGAGGAAGGATGCCAGGAAATGTGTGGAAAGAAGTGATCCTCTACTCACTCACTCTCTGGGAACTAATATTCCCAAGGCAAATGCACAAATATACCCTTGGACAAATAAGTTTACTTCTGAAGTGAAAATCAACCACTCTTCCTTGATTCCACAACACAAGATGGAATGAAGTAATGAGCACTTGACACAGAGTACATAGATTTGGGTGTGGGAACTTAATTCTGCTTGTTATTGGTCGGTCTCCTCTCTAAACTTCAGATCATGATAACTACTGGGTGAGCTTCAAGTTATATCAGTTGTTGAAAACAGCTTTGTGCTGCTGTGAAATGTTATAGAAAGGCAAGACATTGATGATACCCAATTCTGCCTCATATAACTGTACACACTGCCTGCTAGAATGTAAGTGCTAGACAGCAGG
>NW_006296056.1:879147-883445 GCF_000327345.1 Myotis davidii
GTAATTGCTGATCTCAGCCCCATCCATATCTAGCATAGTGCCTGTCATGTAGTAGGAACTTAATAAATGATTGCTGAATTGAATTACTCACTCACATGGCCTTGGGGGCAATTGTAGAATCTTATTTTACAGCATCACCATCACCTTGCTCGATGCTGACATGAGGAAGCATGCGATAAATGGGGAGTGAATGAATGAATGAATTGAGAGGCCCTGAAAAGATGGTTTTCTTCTTTGAATGCACTTTAGAAGCAGCTGGAGTGCTTTAAAAATCAATCTTTGGGAGCCTACTCCAGAGATTGGTTTGAAAGTTCCCCAGTATATTCTAATGTACAGTCAAGGTTGAGAACCAATGACTTTAAACAGTAGGGAAATATAAGGAAGAGTCCCCCCCACCACCACCCCTTTTAAGCACTAACTACTGTATGATTTACTGCAAGTTTTAGATTCTTGAGCGGAATAGTGTTCTGAAAGCTGTGACACTCTAAAATAAAAGAGTGATGTTGTTCCCACTTTTTAGACAACACTCCTAGTTGGATGGCTGATGGACCTCTTGCTAGCTATCACCTTGGCAAACACTTGACCTTGATATGGCTGGGCAATGAGGACAAGATCAACCACCAAGGCAGTGGCTTAGGATTCTACTTAGCCCTGACGTTCTAAGAGACTGCCACCTTGTGGTCACTCTGCAGCAATGGTTAGAGCAGCTTCCTTAAAGCAGGCTTATCTCAGACTGCTGTAGGTTTTATTCTTTCACAAATTATATGCAAAGCCTAGCGGTATATATTCTGATATTTCTAGGAATCAAATAAGGAATAGAGGGTTCTGTGTTCTCCATGATGAAAAGAATTCTTCAAATATCAACACCAGGTATGATATAGAGGTTATAAGAGCAGGTGACTTATTTATCACTATTCAATAACATGTGGCAGAGGTCAAGAAAAGGTGGTATTCTCAGTAAGAAACCAGGCTTCATTTCCAAGGTCTAAGTCCTGGTCAGGTCAACCCATTTATAAATCAATATTTTCACAAGAAGAAAGGAGGTGAACAGTAATATGGCCAAGATTCCCCTTTCACGGGTTGAGAGACGGAGGCCCCAGGAATAAATGATCTTTGTCAAAGTTGCATGGTAAACTGCTAGGTGAACTCAAACTGGGAACTGACTAATTAAATCAAAATCTTCAAAAATGAGATTACTTTTTACCCTAAAAAACTAAAATACAGGAACAAAAGTAACATTTCAAGACTGGACTTATATGTGTGTACATGGGAGGGGAAAATGCACATATGCATTTATACACATACCCATATATTTTTATTTTTATTTTTTTAAAATATATTTTTATTGACTTCAGAGAGGAAGGGAGAGTGAGAGAGAGATAGAAACATCAATGATGAGAGAGAATCATTGATTGGCTGCCTCCTGCACACCGGACACCGGGGGACTAAGCCCGCAACCAAGGCATGTGCCCTTGACCGGAATTGAACCTGGAACCCTTCAGTCCACATGCTGATGCTCTGAGCCACGCTGGCTAGGGCCCCACATATTTTTAAAACTTCATAATGAGACCTAATTGGATGACAGAAACGTTTACTTCATGAAACATTGTGCTTTATAACACTGCTAAATAAATACATTTTCTGCAAAGACACAAAGTAATTCAAACAAATATTTATATTTTCAAGTCTTGTCATACCTGCTCTAATGAACAGATAAGACTCCCTGGTAAAGACACCTGGAATTCAGACATTAAATAGTTCACACCAGCTTGACTTTAAGGGGGACTGAATGTGTGAGAAGTGGAAAGAGCTATCCCAGGGGCCAGACAGGACTGGATTTGTGTGTCAGCTCTACTATTCTGAGCTCCAAGTTCTTGCAGAATTTTCTTGAACTCCCTAGGTTCAATTTCCTTACCTACAAGTAAGAAAGGTTTGACAACGTGCTAATAATTCTTATGGCTGATAAATGGGGAAAAAATGTACCCAGACAGAAGTCCCGTGACAGGAAGCACCAAAACAGTGAATGAATGAATGGAGCATCATGGTCCTTATCTACACTATGATTTTCTTATAGTGTTTGGACTCATTGATCAAATTGCTAATCAGCAGGTACAAGCTATGTTGGTACTAAACCATTCTAGGTTCCCATGATTCTATAAGGGTGCAAGAAACAAACCATTTACATCATCAGGAAACAATACGAAAAGGATATTTCCGACAGCTGAGAGGAGTTGGGAAGTGCTGAATGGGTTACCACAGTCATCAGAGTGGTTAAGTACACATGTGGGTGCAGTTTGGGGAAGTAATTTATTGAGCAGCAGCTTTAGTAAGCAATCCTGTACTCAGCTAGCAAGGAGCCTCAGCCTCTTGACTCCCACCTGGCTGGGTCATGAGCGAGCTGGTGTCTGGAAAGTCAAATCTTGAAGGAGCAAGGCTGGGCTTTGGGCATCACAGGCCATGCACTCAGAAATCACTGCTGAGTGATGCAGCTGCAGAGGCCGAGACACAATGGTGTCCCAGGCCAGACACTAGGCACTGCAGATATGAGGACACTTTCCCAAGGGCCATCTATAAAATACTTGGTCTTCTACAAATGCCTGCACTCATCCTGTTTCTTCTTTCTGTTTTTTCTCCAGCACCAGCAGATGGAAGGGAACATGGTGTTTGTTCAGTGAGTGAGCACACAATGATGACATGGGTAGTGTCTATACCAGCCGTGGGCAAACTATGGCCTGTGGGCCGGATCCGGCCCGTTTGAAATGAATAAAACTATTGAAAAAAAAGACGGTACCCTTTTATGTAATGATGTTTACGTTGAATTTATATTAGTTCACACAAACACTCCATCCATGCTTTTGTTCCGGCCCTCCGGTCCAGTTTAAGAACCCATTGTGGCCCTCGAGTCAAAAAGTTTGCCCACCCCTGCTCTATACTCACAACACATGGGGATGAGGAGACTAGAGATAGATGATGAAAGCCTTTAAAAATGAAAGCATTACCCATTTTAAGAACAGAATGTAGATATAGGGCTTAAAGCACTTAATGACTTGAAGCACTTTAAAAGCTATTGGCCTTAAAATCTGTATCAGGTTATTAAAGAGGATAAGATAAGGCTCCACTTATCAGGAAATGTCAATGTCATTGACACAGGAGATGCTCAGTTATGCTTTGTGTTCTAAACAGACAGAGTGGATACTTACCCATAAGGTATGGTTTGAGGGGCACAGCATAACCACAGACCCCCTTAACCTCAAAGGATTCCCCTACCAGAATTCTATGGACCTGACATTCTTTTTGCCAGTTTAAGAATCATCCCCAAAAGGATTCCATTTTAAAAAAAAACACAAATATGTTTCCTTGGGATAAGCTTTATCTGACCTGGCTTACTTTATCATATACTAGTATAGAGAGAAAAACTTGAAGTAGAAAAAGGAGGATAGTGAGAAGAAAAGAGAGAGAGGCAGGCTCCCAAAAGGACCATTAAAAAAAAACAAATATGTTTGCTTGGGATAAGCTTTATCTGACCTGGCTTACTTTATCATATACTAGTATAGAGAGAAAAACTTGAAGTAGAAAAAGGAGGATAGTGAGAAGAAAAGAGAGAGAGAGAGGCTCCCAATATCTATCCATCCAGCCTCTAGACCTGTGTTGTCCAGTATGATAGCTTCTGTTCACACGCAAATTCACTCAAATTAAGCAAAATAAAAAACTCATTCGCCATGTTAGTCCTATTTCCAGTGCTCAATAGCCTCATGAGGTTAGTGGCCAGTGCTGACACTTTCATCACTGTAGAAATTTCCATTAGGCAGCCCTAGTGAGTGACTCTTACAGGACCATATCATGGGCTTCAGAGGGGTAGGCAGAGCTGAGCATAGTGCACTAGAGAGGTGTAGTATTCTGTAGCCTTTCCTAGCTTTGACTTGGAAAGATAAAGAACCAAGAAGCAGATATTTGTTGCAGACTAACCTATATGGGGATAGAACAGGATGGGTCACATAGAAAAAAATTTAAGCTCACTGTTGAGACCTATTGCTCAGAAAAAAAGATTCCTTTCAAAATATAACTGCTCATTGACAACACACCTGATCACCCAAGAGCGCTGAGGGAGATGTACAAAGAGATTAGTGCTGGCCCTGGCGGTCAGGAGTTCAGTTGGTTAGTGTCATCCCACTATGCCAAGGTTGTGAGTTCGGTTCCCTGTCAGGGCACATACAAGAAGCAACCAATGAATAAGTGAACAAAAAATAAATCTCACTCTCTCTCTTTCAAAAATCAATAAATAAAAATTTTAAAATAAA
>NW_006296056.1:885075-886571 GCF_000327345.1 Myotis davidii
ATATATATTTGTTTCTTTTCCTTCTTTCCTCTTCCCAAAAAGAAATAGGCAGTTTATAAGAAATTTAATTGGAACAGTAAATGAGCATCAAAAGGAAGATGACTCAGGTATAAAATTGAAGGCATTTTAGAATTGTTAGGACTATACTTTTCAACTGATTCTGAGCTTCCAGGTAACCATGGCAATAATGGATATAGAATAAATTGCATGGCTTACAGTATTCCAAGTACCGTACTTGGAATTTAATGTTCTTCAGATGCTTTGTCCCCCATTTAATTATTACTCTTGTATCCTGCAACTTATCTATTAGTCTAGTAGCTTTTTTATAAATTCCGTCATAATTCACAAGCTATGCAGGTCGCTTTCCTGCAGAGATAATAAGGCCAGCTTTACTTCATCCTTTCCAATCTCGAAGCAAACACTTCTCTTTTCCATGCCTAATCGCACTAGCTAGAGCCACAGTTCGATGTTGCATAGAAGTGATGAGAGCAGATACCCATGTCTTGGTTCTGGTCTTAAGCGAAAATAATTCTGGCTTTCACCGTTCAGTATAATGTTAGTTATAAGGTGTGTTTTTTCACAAATGCTCTTTATCAGGTTTAGATCTTTTTTTCCTGGTTTGCTGAGAGTGTTTACCAGGAGGGGATGTTGCATTTGTCTCTGCCTTGTACAGTTTTCTCACATACCTGCATTCATCAGGACTCAGCTGGAGGGACCCTCTGCAGTGTACAGGGTTATCTCTATGCTGCTCGCTCTGTGTCCAGTGCTTTCCTCTGCAGACTCTCACCACTTTGGCCTTCTCAGACTCCCAAACCCATTTCCCCAACGCAGGGAGACCACCAGCAACACAACCTGGAAACTCTCTCAAGACAGTAATCCAGGATAGGGATCTCCTGTCTGTTTCCAGTCACTCAGGAATCGTTGCTCTTTGTTGTCTGATGTCCAGTGTCTTAAAAACCATTGTTTCATGTGTTTTGTCTGGTTTTTAACGTGTTTCTGTGGGAGAGTTAATGTAGTCCCTGTTATTCTATCTTGATTGGAAGCAGAAATCTCTCTGGGGAGCTTTCATACATGTACATCCTCAGGTCTTCCTCTGTGCAGAAATCATGGGCCAGCTCTTCAGAATCCATATGTTTTCAAAAGTTCCCCCTAAATGTATTGACGCCTGGCTTGTGAGGCACAGATTTACCCCTTATTTTATATCTAGGGAGACCTGAGCTCTATGGGGTAAGTTTCAGAGCATGACTAGGACCCTGGACCACGTTCTCTGCACCCTTAGCCTTGACTTGTACCATAGGTTTGCCCATATGTACAATGTCCATGTTGGCTACATTAGCCCTAATGCTGGGAATGCTAACTGTATGCACTTCAGTTATGCTTAACATCTACGTATGGAAAAGACTAACTATAATAGAAATGAGGTTGCCCTGGAGAAATTGGACTTTCATGCCCTGTTGTAAATATTATATGCTTTTAACATATGAGGAGAGAGGCAG
>NW_006296056.1:888877-890321 GCF_000327345.1 Myotis davidii
CCTATCAAGCACAGAGTAGGGCCCATAGGGGAGTTGGGCCACTGCCCCCTGTCACACACAGAGCAGGGCAGATCAGGGGATTGGGCGCTGCCCCCTGTCACGCTGCTCCAGGGGCCAAGAAGCCTCGCAGCTCTGCTGATCCTGGGTTCAGGAGGCCTCTTTGCACCGCTGATCCTCGTGCTGGGAGGTATATTACCCTTTTACCATATAGGATATAGGCCTGGTGCACGGGTATGGGCCGGCCGATTTGCCCTGAAGGGTGTCCTGGATCAGGGTGGCGGTCCTGCTCTGGTGCCTGACCCGCCTGGGTGAGGGGCTGGTGGCTGTTTGCATGCCCAAACCCCCTTCAGGATGGGGGTCCTCTCTGGAGTGCCTGGCCAGCCTGGGTGAGGGGCTGAGGGCCATTATCAGGCTGCCCACACCCCCTTCAGGGTGGTGTTCCCCACTGGGGTGCCTGGCCAGCCTGGGTGAGGGGCTGATAGCTGTTTTAAGACTGACCAAGCCCCCTGGTGACTGAAGCTCCCAGCCTTTCCTCTTTTTTTTGTTTTTTTATTCGTTCCAGCTCTGTGGCCATGGCCTGCTGAAAGCAGGTATCTGAGGTTTATTTACCTTCTATAATTGAAACTTTGTTGCTTTTGAGTGGAGCTTAGAGCCAGCGGGAGGCTGGCTTCCTCCATCACTGAGGAAAACAAGCCTCCTGCTCGGTCCACCTCCGTGGCCACAGCTGGCTGAAAGCAGGTATCTGGGGGTTATTTACCTTCTATAATTGAAACTTTGTTGCTTTGAGTGTAGCTCAGAGCAGGCCATGGCAGGCTGGCTTCCTCCATCACTGGAGCAAGCAAGCCTCTTGCTCACACCAGCTCCGTGGCTGCCGGCCGCCCTTAGTTGGGTTAATTTGCATATAGTTGCTCTGATTGGCTGGTGGGGATGGCTTATGGTGTAGCGAAAGTGCAGTCAATTTGCATGTTTGTCTATTATTAGGTAAGATATGCATATATATATAATTTTTTTAAAGGGAAAATAGTCAAAGCTCTAATGCGGTGCATATTCAGCAAGACTTCAATCCCTTTTGTCCTTTATGTGTGACTGAATGCCTAGCCAAGATAGCACCACCTCACACCTGTATTTCCCAAAGATGTTGGTTACTCTTAGACACACTTTAAAGCACAGCTGGGTCGTCACCTGCTCCATGATGTCTTCTCACAGAATTCTAGGTGGCTTTCATTGCTCCCACTCCCAAAAGTTTACTGTGCAAGGCACATAACAGTATTTTAGCCTTCTTTGCAGTGTACTGAGAATGTGTATTTATATTAATAATGCTTACATCAATACATTCTCATGTGAATTTCCTCAGGTATCCAATTTCTTGGAGAGTATTGATCTGATATATCCATTACTCCTATTCAGTTACTCTAGAAATGTTCAGAAATCTAGAATATATGAT
>NW_006296056.1:890373-891694 GCF_000327345.1 Myotis davidii
ATATATATATATATCACATATATATTACGTAATATGAATATATAATTTTGAATATATTTATGATTATGTAATGTAAGTATGCATATAATATGAATATAGATTTATTTCTTCTCCGGTATTCTGTCTGGGAATATCTGAGAAACAGATAACTGAGTTATATTAAGTTTAATTAATATTAAACAGCATTAAGTTGGCAAGTCCCCTGTCTCTTGTGCTGCCAAACTTCTGATCTCAAACTGGCTTACAAGGCTGCATGTGTGGGGAGTCATTTCTATTTTGGATTCTTCAGTAATGAACACATCCTGATACTCCAGCTCCAGTTTCTTAGGTTGTCCCTGTGCCCTCCAACACACCCCTGGTTTTTAGGGAGTTAAGAAAAATCACCTTTGGCAGGGCCTTATCCCTCCATGCAAATGTTAATTCACTGACATTTCATTCCTTTGTTCTTCAGATCATCTTCTAAATTATTCCTAGCCTGTCAAACTTAACGCATAAGCAAAAGAATAGAATTTTTTTTCTTGTTCAATAGTTTCATTTAATCCCAAGATCCACCTTACTTTCTGCCCCAATTATTGGCAGTCTAAACGCTACTTACCCTATCTTCCCCTTGGCCCTGAAGATAATCTAAATAAAACAGCAAATCTTGATATATTTTCAAGGTCTAGACTCCTTAGTGTCATTTATATATAAAATTTCAAGAGGAAGGAGGAAAGCAGGTTTGACACATCAGAAACAAAATTCCATACTGGAACCTAAGAGTTAGAACGGGAAATAATGTTTCTAGTTGCAGTGTGGAGAATGTTTCTTGAACCCAATCACAAACAAGCCTCCGAGGCTGGTTATAAACCAAAGGCTGCATGTAAACCAAAGGATGACAAAACCTTGGGGCTCTTGTGGTAATGCCATGGAACCCTTCTCCCCAGGCGCAAACGCAAACTATTGAATAAAAATAAACAATGGACTTCATTGCTTCACTTTCTTTTCCTCTGTGACTTGATAATTCCAAGAACCTCAGTTTGCCTCTCTTAAATACCAAAACAAATGAGGTCTTGGATGTACAGATTTATCCAGAAACCCATTAACTGATGATGAAAAAGTGGCAGAACCTTGGAGGCAGGAACCATGTGGCTCTCGCATATTGAAGCTTTAATAGTTTTTATGGTCAAGAGCCCAGAGGATGCTGAAATCAAGTTCTTAGAAGAAGAGAAGAGTCTGTGATAGATATAATAGCCCAACAGAAATAGTGAGAGTGGAAATTCAGGGCAGATTTTATGAAGATCCTGTGACTCAAGCCCTAGACTGATATGAGTTCATGTGAGAA
>NW_006296056.1:893703-901847 GCF_000327345.1 Myotis davidii
CAGAATTACAAAAAAATTAGGAAGGACCTTTACTTCCGGCCACTCACAGTCATCACCATTACTCAATCTGTCACATAGCATTGGTTCTTCCCATTTGCACAAACCGCAGAGTCACCAGCCCTTCACACAGACACTATGGATCCCAGGCTGTTGTCCCAAACTCCTATCCTTTTAAGATCATGACACTTCCTGTATGCAGCTGGGAGTAGTTCTACCTAACTCAAGGGACCTAGAGGTCTAATATTTCTTCTTAATCTCATGGGAACTCCCTTAATCGCCTCCAAATCTACCAAGTAGCCCTTACATTCAACCCTTGGACTACTGTACACTTGTCTTTCTCCACATTTTCTCTTTAGCAAGGAGATGTAATGGTTAACTAGGATGCATAAAACAGTTTAGGTCCAAGAATTATCAAATAGCATTTTTGCCTTTTATGGAAATAAAATCAGTTTAAAGATGCATGAGTTAGTCTTCTATCCCCAAGGATGAACAAGTACTTCCTCAAAGCAACAAAAACAAAACACAAATTTGAGTCTTCCTATTCTGCTACATTAAATTCTCATTAACTCACCTTGCCATGCTGTTTATAGACTCCAATGCAAAATGAGATGGTATTCAAATCAATGTGCATATGTTTGGTCATAACAGGTGCTTAATACCAAATTAGCAGAATATGGTAAAACAAAACAACTACAAACCATGGCCCCTTCCTCACATGGCTTGTATAGCCCTATTATGAAATGCAGTATATGTAGAATGACCCTGAACTTTCATACATTGAGGATCCTTTCTCTTTTCTGTTATTTACCACTATGAGCACTCTTTGAATCTAGGATTTCTACCCTAGGGGGGGGGAATTAAAACATTGATGTTGTGGTACAATTATTCTCTTTCAACAACAAAATAAGGTGTGACAAGGTACTTTGAAAACTGTAAAATATTTTACCAATGTACCAGAAGTTCTAAAAAATAAGAAAGAAGTAGAGAATTTTGTCATTGCCTTCTGCAATAACCTCACCTCTGGCTTCTTTTTATCTTTTCTACCCTAATTTCTTCCTTGCTGGACTGTCCTCATCCACTTTGGTTTATCTTTAATTGTGTTTTACCTTATTAATTTCAGTGTATTCAAGGAAAATGCTTCACGTCCTATCTGTGATAACATGAGATATTAAACCAGCAAACATAGGGGCCTTATTTATAGATAATCTATAAAGCAATGCCATTTCAAGTGCTGAGTAGAGGTATAAACCTTTCAAGGAGTCAAAGATGGGAAGGTTGAAAAGGAGGAGATTAAGAAAGGCTACGTGAAAGAAACAAGGTAAATTAAAGAAGATCTAGAGAAAGGGGTAGGTTTGGAACAAAATGGCATATATAATAGACAGTGGGGGTGCCTGGCATATTGGTGAACAGTAAACGAAAAAACTCTACTTTCAAGGAGGTGAGGCATAATTCTTCCCTCTTTAAGTGTGGGTTGCATATAGCAATTTCCTTCCAAAAGGTACAGGCTGGAAAGCAGATAAAAAGAATAATTTTAGAGTGGAGAAATTCGACAAGCAATACCTAAGCCAAATAAATGAAGTTAGCCTCAATAGTGACAAGTCATGTTTACAGAACACACTTTTCATATGATGTGACAAAGATGACACTTTGCTTCCTCTGTGGTCTTCCTCCAAGAAGCCCATAACCCCAGTCTAATCAAGAGAAAAGCATCAGACAAATCCCAGTTGAGGAGAGCTACAAAATTCCTGACCTGTAGTCCTCAAAACTGTCAAGGTCATCAAAATCCAGGAACGTCTGAGAAACTGTCACAGCCGAGAGGAGCCTAAGAATACAGACTGAGTATAACGTGGCATCCCTGATGGGATCCTGGAGCAGAGAAAAAGATATTGAATAAAAACGAAGGAAATCTGGATCAAGTAGGAACTTTAGTTAATGACACTGTATCTATACTCATGCATTAATTATAACAAATATGCTATAATAATGTTAGTAATTTAGGAAACTAGGTGAGGGGTATGTGTATACTGTACTCTCTTGCTATTTTCATAATATTTTTATAAATCTAGAACTGCTCTAAGATTAGAAGTTAATAAACAGAGGCTTTTTTTAAATGGTTACTCTAGGAAATAGAGGCTATTGAATGTCAAAGGGCCTAGCTCAAGGTCATTTAACTAGTTATGGCTGAGTTAGAATCAGAGCTGAGATCTTCTGACTCCAGTCCTTGCAGGGTGAAGCAAAGAATCAGAACAGGAGGAGACTATGCCTAGAATATCTTCTCTCAAATAAAAACAGAGACTTCAACCTACTCACCCATAGGATATTCAGAGAATACGAATGGAGCTCAGACAATGACAGTGTGCTAACTGATGATAACGTCAACAGGAAGAAAATTAAAATGTATTTCTTTTTCAAGTTACACAGGCTTTCTTGAGTTGGCTTAAGCTACACTAAACATTCCACCCTCAAACCCTACAGGAAACAGTTGTTATAGATATGAAATCTCTGTTTTTGCAATCACGTAAATGTTTCAAGATTTATAAAAGGCATGAAGTTTGTCAGGAGAGGGGGGTCACTGCCTCTGACCTTGGGTCTGATGCTAGTTCCACATGCAGGGGCTCCTGTCATGAGCCATACACTTTGCCAGGGCTTTTTCATTCAGCCCTCCAAATAACGCTATGAAGTCAAAAACATCACACCTGTTTCCAAGATTGAGCAAACTTCATTTCCAAGAGGTTACATGATTTTTCCAAAGTCATACAAGTGAATTGGAACCCAGGTTTCCTCAGTCAGAAAACCATAATGCCTTTCTACCTCTCTGACCTTAGATGAATCATTACATTATTTTTCAAATACACTATGATGCTTATCATGTGCTGAGCATGATTCAAAATGCTTTACAAATATTAACTTTTTAATACTCACACCACTTACTAGGAAGTTGTTATTAATGTCCCCATTTTAGAAACAAAGAAACCAGCTTACCTTCCGAATCTCTTCCTCTTTTTCTATAAATGATTTCAAAGAGTCCCCTACAGCCATTGCAGTCACCAAGTCAACAACAGGCAGTATGTCTCAAAGTCAAGTTCCCAGCCTTGAGCCTGAGACAAAGACTACTTTGAGGACTGGGCAAAATCTTTTGCTGTGGCACCTTAATCCTCAGGCCAAAACTCGGGAACAAAAATTCATCAAGTTTCATCTGCCTTGGAAAAGCTATAGCAGACAGATGACATCAGCTGACATTTGTGAAATTTGCTACTTTAGTACATATTCATTTGAAAGGGTGCCTGAAAATATAATAAAGAAGTGAAAGGGTCCAAAAAGCTTCTGTCAAAAGGACTCAATCTTTCATCTTTTCACTTAAAAAGAAAAATGAGAAAAAGGAAGGAGAAGGGAAGAGGAGAAAAGGAAAGAGAGACAGAGAAAGGTGGAAGGAGAGAAAGAACAGAATGTAATCATATTTGACCTAGTAAAATCCTTCTAGAAGTTAATGATAGACTAAATAAGCAAAATATCAAAAAGTGTAATATAATAGACCTAGTGTCATCTAAACCTGGGATCAAATCTCTCTTCCATACCTTAAGACCATTGATTAGTTCCTTAACCCCTTTAAGTATCTGTTTCTTTACCTGAATAGTCAGAACAACTACTTTATAAGATTTTGTGTGATTAAATGAAATAATATATGTAAGGAGCCTAGTATGTGCCTAGCACATAATAGGTACTCAGCAAAAGTTAATCCTTTGCCAGCCACTTCCTAGATGTCTCAAATAGTGGTAGATAAGTCCAGGGAGGGAAGGTCTGAGAACATAATAAAAATGCAAATGGAAAACCTTACATTGAACCAGCACAGCAAAGAGTAATAGTTGACTGGTCATTCTCAGAACACAATGGAATCAGATGACCTCAAGAATCATACAGAAATGTGCATTACTGCACTGAAGGAAACATTGGTAATCCCAGCTGGCACGTTCTATTTCAGATTCCTTAAAGCAATGAGCAGAGTACATTGAGGCTAAGATATTCTAATCATTGTCAACCCACAAAAATAACAAGTATGTCTTGAGAGTTTCCTTAGTGGCATTGTTTAGTCATGTAAAATATCAACACTTGAGTCTAAAAATCACACTCTTTTTTCTATTGATGAGACATGGGCTGTCTCCTATTGCAAATGCCTGTGACTTCCATCAGGTAGACTTTCAATAATTAACCTATGTATTCCAGAAAATTCTTCTCTCTTTACAGCCTTCAGTCAACATTCCTTTCATGCTCACAACATCAAGCAGAGTTTGCTACTAAAGTTCTAGGTTCAAATCCCTGATGTTTTAGTTCCTATACAAGCTCTCTGGGCCTCTGTTTTCTCATTTAAAACTAGAGGGTCAGTGCATGAAAATTCGTGCCGGGGTGGGGGGTTGTCTCTCAGCCCAGCCTGCCCCCTCTCACAGTCTGGGAGACCTCAGGGGATGTCCTACTGACGGCTCTGCAGGAGGTGACTGGGCTGATCAGGGGAAGGTGCTGCCCCCATCACCCCACTGCTGCTGCCACTGCCGGCCACAGCGGCTGTTAGGCCTGAGCCCTGGGCTTCGCAGCTGCCTGAGCCCACGGCTGCCTGAGCCCCGGGCCTCGCAGCTGGCTGTGGCTTTGTCCGGATGGACGTCCGAATGGACATCCGGAAGATGTCCACCCTAATTAGCATATTACCCTTTTATTAGTATAGATGTAAATATTAAGTATTAAGTTAAGAGTTAAATATCTTTATAGGGAATTGAATGAGCTGAAAGAGTCTAAATGTCCATCAGTGTCTCTACATACATTTGTTACTCAATACGTGGCAGGTACTGATTTATTTATTCACGTTATTGTTTATTGTCATCTCTGAGTCCCATTCCTTATGAATGCTCTCAAACAACTCCAGTCTGAACTCATAGTGAACCTCCAGTTTGTTTGTGCCTCAGACACCATATCGAAAATTTGTCCTTCTGACACAGCATATAGTTTCCTAATCCAGATGATTCTGATCAAGTCCTTCCCCAAGAGCTTCTCAGGAAACTCTGTACTTGGGAATTTGAGCAAGAGAAAAAGTCCTGCCCAGGCTTTTCATAGGATTAAGAGCTAGAAATAAATGTATTCTCACTGACATTGCAAAGGGAGGCATGGCTATTTGACACATTGGTTGATAATCAGGGAGAAGATGCTGGTAGCCAAGAGGACTGATTTGCAGGTTATCAAATTACTCAGGTTAATCCAGAGAAAGATGGCCACAAGGGGAACTAAGAAAATTAAGACATTAAACAGCAAAGTGGAAGTGAGTACACAGGTCTCTACCATTGTTGAGATTAACATAAACAACATGAGCATTCTGGATTTTGAATAGCTTATGACTGTTCATGCATTCAAATGGCATCCTTGAGATAATTAAAAACGTCTCAAAAACCAGTGAGTGAGTTGTCAAAGCCGATAACTCAATAATGTCAGCTATCTGTACAATAGCCGTCAAAACAGTGACTAAGATTTAAGACTAGAATGACTTTCACTTTCCTTGCCCAATTGGTGGAATGACAGTGACTTTTTCACTAGCGTACGCTCAATAAAATGTAGGCTTTGGAAAAGAGGGAGAGGCTGGAAGGGAAGGAAGCTGAGCTGCTTGAAGGATTATATCCCCAAAAAGTCTACCGTGAACTATTGGAGAGACCTAGTTTTACCTTTTCTTCCTACACCAGAAATCACTTTAAAGATGCAAAGGTAACTCATGTTCATCCCTGATTGAAACTCTTCACAAAGGTCACATTTCATAGAATGCATGGTCTTTTGTGGCCTGTCTTTACATCATCATATGTACAGTTTTTCATGAGGCGTGCAGACAATTAATTGGCACCCCTTCCTCTCCCTCCAAACCTATCATTTATTCTTATCTGCCATGTGTGTTTCTCTGGGATATTTTTGTAAATTATATATCCTGGTTCAAGATCCTCAGTAAGCTCCCCTTTTGTGGCGGAGAACTCCAGGTAGAATGTCCTGTGCTAAGAACTTCCAACATGTCTTTTATGTTCATTAATGAGGTGACTTTGGGAAATCACCTACGAATGGAGGCTGATTTCAGTGGAGCCAACCATGTGACTAGAAGGTTGGAACTTTCAGTCCCACCCCTAACCACCCAGGAGCAGAGAAGAGCTGGTGGTTGAATCTATTACCAATGGTCAATGATTTAATCAGACATGCCTCTGTGATGAAGCCTCCATTAAAAACCAAAATGCTGGGGTTCTGAGAGTTTCTCAGTTGGTGAATATGTGGAAGTTCTGGGAGAGTGGCACCTAGAGAGGGGGTGGAGGCTCCAAACACTTTCCCGTATACCTTGCCCTGTGTCTCTCTTTCATCTGGCTGCTCCTGAATTATATCCTTTGACCATAAACCTGTTATCTAGTAACATGTTTCTCTGAGTTCTGTGAGCTGCTCTAGCAAATTAATCAAACTCAAGAAGTGGGTCTTGAGAACCTCCAATTTGTGAGTCAGAAGCACAGGTAACAATCTGGACTTGGGAATGGTGTCTGAAGTTGGGGAAGGGAAGGCAGCCTTAACAGGTTGAACCCTTACCTTATGGAATCTGATGCTATCTCCAGGTAAATAGTGTCACATTGAATTACATTGTGGAACATCCAGCTGGTATTGGAGAATTACTTGGTGGTGTGGAAACATTGCAAGGCAATCTCACAAGGCTGATGGTATAAGTGTGGGGTGTGCAGGGGGTTGGGAGAGGAGAAGGTGAAAGAATCCTCACATAGTTTCTCTATAACCTTTTGCACTTCTGTGCCTTTCTGACTTTAGATAGATTGATTTCTGCATTTTCCAGAGTGATTATGCCAAGAGTCAAGGGCCAAGGGTCCCTTGTCTTATGACACTGAGTATGATAATTGATACCATTTCAATACTTGTTATGATTGAATCTGACTTATCTATTCCTCATTCTGAGATGTTGTGCTGACTCAAGAACCAATCAAGGAATGTGAAAGAATTTGGTGGGTTTACCAGGACATTCTACATCTTATCTTACAAGTTACTGACAGCCGTGGGGAGTGGATTGAGCTACTTAGGGTTGAGTGACAGTGGAGTCCATTTAATTAGTAGTAACAAATTTCAGTAATAGAAGACATTTATATAATAACAAAGACTGAGTAGTAAGGCTCTATCGCTGTGGAGTGCTGGAAAGAATAGGAGGAAGAGAATGTCCAAGACTTTGTACATAATAATGATGCACTTCATTGAATTTTTGGCATTGTTTTGCTTGGGCAGTTTATACCTCTCAAAACTACCACTGCTTATGTGTACAAATGAGATCAAATAATATCTAGGGTTCCAACAACTGTTACCCTATCCACTAAGGGAATCATATTAATATAAACCATATGATCCTCTTAAAGTCATGCTATTTTGTTCTCTGGAGTCTTTAGCATGCTCATGAGTCATCTTTCTACTAGGAAATGATGCCCTCTAAAACACAAGGATTTTGATGCTAGTCAAAACCCTCATCAGATAATCAGCTCTGCTACGGGTCTTCCTGACAACAGTATAGCATCTTGTTATGAGGATAAGGGGGAGTTACCGAGTGCATTTGCGAAATCAAAAGCAACCTGCTGATGACTTACCCAGCTCAAGTTGACGCCACTATCTGTCTTACATTAGCAGTACTTCTGTTGCCAAATGGCACATGACTTCCCTCTTCCACCTGTACCTACTTGATGACTGTTACCAATTACAATGAATGGCTTATAAAATCTTTGCCAAAGAACCAGGAATGATTTTCAAATTCACATTTACAAATGAACACACTGTTAAGATAAAGGGGGAAGGATGAGAGAGCAAATGTTCGCATGATTTCCCTTCACCAATGATCCTAAAGTCTCCTAAGTGGCCCCATCCTGTGCCTTCCTCTTTCTGAGCATCCAAATTCTGCCAATTAGGTGAGAATTAGCTTGTAGCCTACCTCATCCATGAAGCCTTCTCTGATCATTCCACCACCATTCACTCCATCTGTCCATGGAAAAACTTGAGCAGACAAGGCACAGCTCGTCATCTAGGTCTTCTAGAATATGTACTGCCTCTTTTCTGTGTGATTTGGTCATTTTTTCTGTCCATGTTGAATAAAGTTTAAA
>NW_006296056.1:902322-902689 GCF_000327345.1 Myotis davidii
CTCCTTCTCGCTTCAGCTGCATGGCTGCCGGCCGCCATCTTGGTTGGGTTAATTTGCATATCTCGCTGATTAGCCAATGGGAGGCGTAGCGAAGGTATGGTCAATTACCATGTTTGTCTATTGTTAGATAGGATGGAGAAACCACTATAGACAGAGAGGTAGACAATATAGAAGAGAAGGAGGATATAATTTGCAGAATAAAGCAGACATTTATCTTTCCTCCATATCCATACAGAATTTTCTATACCTTATGTATCGCATTTAGTACATTATAATATACTCACTTTCACTCACTATACTAGGATCTGTACAAAATCAGGGACCCATGCAATGCTCAAATTTTATCCTGTGTGTTTAGAACCATATA
>NW_006296056.1:904133-905113 GCF_000327345.1 Myotis davidii
ATATGCCCATAGGTGATCTTGATTCTATCAGCGGTTCTCAACCTGTGGATCGCGACCCCTTTGGCAGTTGAATGACCCTTTCACAGGTGTTGCCTATGACCATCAGAAAACACATATATAATTACATATTGTTTTTGTTGATAATCACTATGCTTTAATTATGTTCAATTTGTACCAATGAAAATACATTCTGCATATCAGATATTTACATTACAATTCATAGCAGTAGCAAAATTACAGTTATGAAGTAGCAACGAAAATAATTTTATGGTTGGGGGTCACCACAATATGAGGAACTATATTAAAGGGTCATGGCATTAGGAAGGTTGAGAACCACTGAAATAGACTCTTTCATACCAAGTGTTAGGGCTTCAGCACTTCCATTTCAAGAAACAAAAATTACAATAAATAACTACAGTGTAGTTGGGGAAAATTTGGCCTCCAGTCCTAAATACAACTTAGGGTTTATCTATTAAAATGGAGGGGATTTCTGTAAATCGAAATACTGTCAGAAAAGCAAGCCATTCTTAAATCAACACATTAGAACTTGTCCAAGTTCTTGGTCAACTTAAAGTGGTCCCTTTGGGAAACTCCAAACTTACTCCCACAGAGTTGCCATAATAAGGACATTTGGGCTTTCCTTTTTTGGAATTCTTTTTAGAGCATGAAATGCATCTTTTCAAGTAGCTTCTGTGGCAGTAACAAGATCTCATGCTCAAAAAGGAGATTTATTTTTGATGTTTATTATACACTAGTAGCCCGGTGCATGAAATTCATGCACTGGGGAAGGGGGGAAAGGGGCCCCTCAGTCTGCTTCACCCTCTCCGATCTGAGACCCCTCAGGGAATGTCCAACTACCTGTTTGTGCCCACACTTATAACAGATAACAGCTCCATTGTTGTTTCTTTCTTATGCTTAAAACCATTGGAATTAGTAGGTATTCAAAGTGTGTATACATTTTGGGGGGACACACTGTATAT
>NW_006296056.1:905502-905985 GCF_000327345.1 Myotis davidii
GGCCGCCCTCGCTGGCCTGTCTTCCCTGTCCAGAGGCTCTCTGTGCTGCTCACCTGCCCAGAGTGACTGAGGCTGGGCGGAAGCCAGGCGTCCTGCCCTGCCCAACCCGGGCCGATCCGCCCCTGTGAGAGCTGCCTCCCTGCTGGGAAGGGTCACGGATCCGGGTCCCTGGACCGCAGACAGTCTCAAGTGCTGGCCCCCACCTGGCAGGCTCACAAATCCGTGTCTTGGTCCCGTGGACAACCTCAAGCGCTGCCCCCCGCCCAGCAGGGTCACAGATCCAGGTCCCGGGACCACGGACAGCCTCAAGCGCGGCCCCCCACCCGGCAGGGTCACAGATCCGTGTTTTGGTCCCATGGACAGCCTCAAGCACTGCCCCCCGCCTGGCAGGGTCACAGATCTGGGTCCCAGGACCGCGGACAACCTCAAGCGCTGCCCCACACCCTCCAGGACATGGATCCGGGTCCAGGGACAGCGGACAGC
>NW_006296056.1:906058-916247 GCF_000327345.1 Myotis davidii
GTGATCCCGGTGCTGGGAGGCATATTACCCTTTTACTATATAGGATAGAGGCCTGGTGCACGGGTGGGGGTCAGCTGGTTTGCCCTGAAGGGTGTCCTGGATCAGGATGCGGGTCCCACTTGGGTGCCTGGCCAGCCTGGATGAGGGGATGATGGCTGTTTGCAGCTGGTCACAGCCCCTTCAGGATGGAGGTCCCCACTTGGGTGCCTGGCCAGTCTGGGTGCGGGGCTGAGGGCCATTTTCAGGCTGGCAGGTGACTGAAGCTCCCAACTTCTCCTTTTTTTTTAATACTGGGATTTATTTACCTTCTATAGCTGTCACTGGAGCTGAGAGTTGGCTTTAGCTCTGAGGCCCGGATGCAGCTCTGAGACCTCAGCTGCTGAAAGCAGGGATCTGGGTTTGTTCTATAATTGAAACACTGCTGCGATCCTGCTGGCTGAAGCCTGGCTCGCTGAAAGCAGGTTTCTGGGTTTTGTTTAGCTTCTATATTTGCAACATTGTTTCTTAGAGTTGCAGCTCAGAGGTTGGCAGTGGCAGGCATGGAACCTTGGCTTCCTCCGTCACTGGAACAAGCAAGACTCCTGTTCACATCAGCTGCCTGGCTTCCGGCTGCCATATTGGTTGGCAGTTAATTTGCATATATCCTGCTGATTAGCCAATGGGAAGGGTGTTGGGGTTATGGTCAATTTGCATGTTTCTCTTTTATTGGATAGGATTAGAAAATGTCAAAAGCCACCAAAAGCCGAGCTTAAACAAAAGGCTGGATGACTAAGGGAGGGTCACAACTCTAGTCTGACTTTGACTTTGTGGGCTGAGCAATGCTATTAGAACCTGGTCAGAAGGGTGACTGCCCAAGGAGGGGTCACAGAAATAGCCTCATTGCGAGAAAGCCAATAGGAATAATTGTGTGGCCTCCGCAAGAGATGGAATTTGGACAAAGAAAAAATTTAATCATAAGTTTGACGCCAGGCATGCTTATTGAAAAGCCTTCCTGTTCATTCATTCATACACTAATTTAGCAGCGTGTTCAGCAAGTATTATGGACCACCTCCCAAGTTCTGACCACAGTGGTCATTCAAACAGATAGGACCCAGTCTCTTCCATGGAGTGTTCACAGTCTAGTTGGTGATAAAGAACTTTTAATGGAGTGTTACAGAGGCAGAGAAAGCTCTTTGGTGGAGATATGCATAGGCATCACAACATGAGACTCTGACCAAGAGAGTCAGGGTATCATAACCTATTTGGGGTCCTGGACACTTTTGGTGACAGTATTCCATCCCTGTTACACACATTGCTAGGAGACTTAAGTGATTTCTATAGGACTCCACTGAGAGAGGACAACTAGGATCTTACACCTGATCTCTCCTGCACTTCATGCTATGTGTTTATTTCCTTTGCTCATTTAAATCTGTATCCTTTCACTATAGCGGTAGTACATAAGTATAACAGTTAGTTTAGTTTTATGAGTCCTTTTAGGGAATCATCAAACCTGAGTGTGCTCTTGGGGAGCCCCAATACAAGTGAACAGTTTTGTTTTTTTTCACAAAGCCTCCCTTCCTCCTTTAGTCCAAATGGTTCTCTGCTTCCAAGCTACCCTAGAACATTCAGCATAGTCTGTGACACACATTTGATTTATATCATTGTTCAGTTTTTTACCTGCTTATAACTGGGTACTTTATCAACCAGACTCTTAATTCTGCAGGATCTTGCATATATCTTATACGTCCTGTAGGTCCCACACCACCAGAACTGGGCATACAGTACACTCTCAATGTACGCTTGCTGCAATACAGGGAATGTCTGGCTGTTTATGCAAAAGTCAGCATGGCGGGGGGAGTGAAATTATTGCAATTAACCAAATGAATGTGTTAAGGAGGAACAAACCAGATCCTTTGCTTTGGTATAGAAGGCAAACAAGTTGGAAAGTAAAAGGATCCAGGGAAATTAGGCAGGTATGAGAAGGAATCTTCCTAGAACAGAAAAGGAAAACAAATAGGACATCTGCAGCAAAGTGATGACACAGAGATTATAGCAGATATTGCAGGATGAAAGGGGAGATGAGAGGAATGAAACGACATAACAATCAGCCAGGTCCCAGCAGAGACAGTTGTGCACTTGGTGGGGGGCAGCGATGGTCTCTGTTTTGACGGATCAGGAGGGAGGATGCCGAGAAACATAATAAATGTGAACTGTCTTGGGCCCGTGGCTAGCTTTGGAGCTCTTGGGCACTGTAATGCTATGAATGAGATAAGAATTGATTAACCAGAGGTGGAAAGAGGAAAGGGGGTTTCTAGTAGGTACACATTCTAATGAGGTCAAGTCTGGATTAGAGGGAAGGCTATCACAGGCCAGAGAGCATTTCAGAGGCTCCCACCCCAAGCACAGGCTGAGAGAAGGTCTCCCTGTACCTGCAAACATCATGTTATTCTCATGGAGCTCTCTGTGTGTGTGTGTGTGTGTGTGTGTGTGCAGGCTGAGAGAGGGTCTTCCTGTGCCTGCAAACATCATGTTATTCTCATGGAGCTCGTGTGTGTGTGTATGTGTGTGTGTGTGTGTGTGTGTGTGTGTGTGTGTCTGAACCTAACAGCCTACCAACCACTCTGCAAGTTAAGGGACTAAGGAACCAGCATTTTTCTTCTTTATTTAGGGACCTCAGTCTAACTTAGTATTATGTCCTGTTTCTATTCAGTTCAGCAAGGACCTACTGAATGTCAGACACCATAAAGCAGATTGTCAATGCCCTGAACAAACCCCTAGATCTTCCCCAGAGGGTGACCACAGACAGGTCCCATACACCATATCTGCCTGAGGGTATTCTCAATCAGGGGACATGTGTGGCCAGCTCAGGGCACAGGCTAGTGCAGGGGAGTCAACTCCTAGGAGCCATGCTTAACAAATGAAAGGTTCACGTTGATGGACAAATACTCCAGTTTCCTTAACCCTCAATGGGACAGGTCTGAAATGGGTTCTACAGAATTTATCACAACCTGCACGTTCCCATACCCTTTATTGCTTTTAACTCTCTTCCTTATCTCATTCTGCATCTCTAACAGTGCTTTCTGGGATTAATTCTCAAATGAACTACTTTCACCCTAATCCTTAACTCAGGGGCTCTTTTTTTTTTTTTGAGAAACACAGCTAAGACATCAGTCTGACATGAATGATAATAGAAAGAACACAGCAGTTTTTGAGTGCTTACTGTAGCTAAAGACTTCATAGGCATGAGCCCCACTTAATCTTCACAACAACCTGTCAAGGTAGGCATTATATTATCCTTACATTATAAGTGGGGGGACTAAGGTTGAGAGGGATGAAATAGCAGAGCACTAGGTAGGAGCTGGCAGAGCTGAGTGTTTAATGGAGGCCTGTCAAATTCCAAATCATACCCCTTTCTACTGCATCACACAACATTTCTAATCAGCGGTGCCATTGTGAGACTGGTGGTTATTCAGAGTGGATGAGAGGGGAGGACATTGCAAGCAAGGGAGTGTTTCAGAGGCTTTCACAAACAGCTGTTCTAGAGGAACCCGAATTGGCCATGTCATGAAAGTGATCAGGGAAGAGTTGAATGCAAGACAGGGAGTCAGGAGTGTCAGAACCTGGTAATATACAATGGGAAGGAAGAGAAGGAAACTGACAAGATGTCCCTAAAAAAGAAAGTTGAGGCAGAATTCCCAGGTGGGGAACTGTCTCCCTCCCATGATCCTGAGGAATCTCTGGGCACTGCAGGGAAGAGATTTTGCAGATGAATGTGGGAGCTGCATTATTAGATAACTTAATGCTCTTTTGCTGGCTCTCCCAAGTGCACTGTTGGAGTCTCCGCCTAAAGTGCATCCTCAATGAAGCAAAAAAGAGATAGGTCATTCAGAACTTAGATTATACTCTTCAGGGATGGAAACTCTCCAGAGTTAGGGCTCCATTTGGACACTGACTCCAAGAGCCCCTTAAGTTCCCATCATTGATTGGGGATATGTGATGTCTCTTGCAAAATGCCAATCCTTACAAATCTTGAATTCTCAGTCTTGGTAACAGACGAGGTTGACTTAGAATCATAAGCTTCAAAGACCTGTCCAATGAGTGTGATAAGGATAATATTCCACAGGGAATATTCCAGGTCAGGTAGATGATTATTACCCCTAGATAGTACATCTATTTCAGAATATGACTGAAGCCAGCAGTAGAGAAATAAGGTTTCTGAGGAGAAGGCCTGACAAAACTTATGTAGGCAAGACATCAAAATTGCCATGTATAGAAGGTGTGAGGAAAGGAATTCAATCTCAACAGTATAATTGAAGTGAACGCCAAGACCCTAAATTTAGCCAGTAGTGCAAATAGAGCATGGCTTAGGTAAAGGATGACTCCTAAGTTAGATAACAGCAGCAACATAATTGTTACTGATCTTCCTAATAACCTACCAGCCTCAATAGATTCAGTTACTTGGACCCAGGGAAGAATAAAGGTTGAAAACTCCTACAATTGCCCACTTTCCATTCCACTTTAGGTAGTAAAATCTCAGCTAGGGCAACATGGCATTAACTCTCAACCCCATAGGTCCCTACCTCTATAAAACTTGTATGTAATACCTCAGGATGGGGTACAGATCTGAGATCCAGTCTACCAGTAAAACAAAAGACTATTATAGTTGAGTATATTCTCATGTGAGATTGAATATTAAATACCCTATTCATTAATTTCCTCATCATTATATTTTTTATTATCTCTTTTCTACCATGAATATTGCTAGATACAGTAGTCCCACTCATTATTCCTAGTTTCACTTTCCATGATTTCAGTTACCTGTGGTCAACTGTGATCTGAAATATAAAAAGAAAAATCCCAGAAATGAACAATTCATAAGTTTAAAATTGCACGCTGTTCTGAGTAGTGTGATGAAATCTTGCAACATCCCACTCCGTCCTGCCTGGAACGTGATTCATCCATGCTATATACATTTCCTACCCTTTAGTCACCCAGTAGTTATCTCAGTTATCAAATTAACTGTCACAGTATCACAGTGCTTGCGGTCAAGTCACCCTTATTTTACTTAATAATGGTCCCGAAGCACAAGAGTCCTGATACTGGCAATTTGGATATGGCAAAGAGAAGCCACAAAGTGCTTCCTTTCAGTGAAAAACTGAGTACAGTATAGTAACATATCTTGAGAGAGACTCCACATTTACATAACTTTTATTATAGTATATTATATAATTACTAGAGGCCCAGTGCATGAATTTCATGCATGGAGGAGGGGGGATCGTCCCTCAGCCCAGCCTGCACCCTCTCGCAATCTGAGACCCCTGGCTCCTAACTGCTCTTCTGCCTGCCTGCCTGATTGCCCCTAACCACTCTGCCTGCCTGATAGCCCCTAACCACTCTGTCTGCCTGCCTGATGCCCCTAACCACTCGCCTGATTGCTCCTAGCTGCCTCTGCCCCTGACTGTCTGATTGCCCCTAACTGCTCGCCTGCCTGCCTGATTGCTCCTAGCTGCCTCTGCCTCGGCCCCCACCACCACAGCTTCATCCAAAAGGATATCCGGAATGACATCCAGAAGGTCATTCAGCTGGCTGGTCTAATTAGCATATTATGCTTTTATTATTATAGATTCTATTTTTTTATTATTTTAGTGTGCCTAATTTATAAATTAAACTTTATTACATGTATGTATATATAGAGAAAAAAACATGTTATATATAGGGTTCATTATTAACCATGGTTTCAGACATCCACTGGAGGTCTTGAAGTGAAAAAGTCTTACAAAAATAGTAGCTACCATTTATTGAGTACAACTTGTATGGAAGACTCTATACTAAGTAGTTCTTTTCTCTTTTTCAAACCTCACAACAAAACTCTAAAATAGGAAACATATTTCTATTTTACATTTCCAGGACCTGAGATCTGGATTGTGTAAATAATTTGCTTGACATTACCAAGATAATAACCAACAGAGTAATATGTAAGCCACAGCCATTAACCACATAGCCTTTTCCCCTCCTTACTTTGCTACTTTCTATTAATTATCATTCTGGAAATGCTATACATACATGAAAATTTCATTAAATATCTACACCTATAACACTTATCAAAAAAGAAATAAAGTCTATGCATCAGCTGTTTGGGGATAATATATTGTTTTAATATGTAAATAGCTCACTATCAATGAAAATAGAGAGTTCTTGAGAAAAAGTGCAGGCAAAACTTCTCCATCAAAATTCTAACCTAGGACTTTGTTGGAGAAAACCAACGTGATTTCATTGAAATAGACAATAAGGAATGTAAAAAGGATTTGGTGTGGGATTTAAGTGGACAGGAAACAGTGCATTCTGAATGTATGCTTAACTTCAAAGAAAAAAATTGTCAATCAGAGTTCAATTCCAAAAACATGAAAGAAAGCCGAAATACCATCTCAACAAATCTACAGAAAGTGACATGTCCTTTTGAGAACAATCATCACAGTACAAATACCAGAGGATATAAGAGCCTAGAAATGTACATCTGAATGTCACAGGGACATTCATATTTTACAAAAGTCATCTCTAAAATCTGACTCCCAAATGACAGAGTGATACTTGGAAAAGTGAAGGTCAAACTTTATCTCACCATCTTATATATTTTCAAGACCCTGGAAGTTAAAAGTAGAGGCAGGCCACAAGAGCTTCAAGAAGGGGACTAGAGTTCTTTCCTTATCTACTTGTCCTGAAAGCTCAACTCAGGGATCTCTAGGTCAAAGGAAGATTGTCGGGAATGTATCTAAAGAGAAACTCTTGGCCAATGAAAATGTCTTTCTGGGCCACTGTTTGGGAACCACTGATACACAGAAATAAGAACAAGGCTAGAAGACGTGTGATTTAGGTTCTGACCATGGCATCTACACTTCCCTCTCCATACAACGTTGGGCAGATTAGTCACTTCTTTGTATTTGGTTTTCCTACCTTTGAAATAACCTGATAATGTGAAAGCTGCCAAACTCACATAATCTCCATGAGGACCAATGACATAAGGGGTGTAAAAGTACATTATAAAATAATATGCTTCATATGTGAAATGATTTAGTAACTCTCTTTTCCCTTAATATTGAACCTTTGTTCCAAATTTTAATTTTTTAAACTCATTTTAATTATAATTCTAGATTACCATAAAAAAAAACAATATGCATATAGTTTCTCAAGGTTGAGAGGGAACCTGGGAGAGAGGCGAGCATGGGTGGGGACTACTGCATTTTATTATTGTGCTTCAGTGTCTTTGATTCTTTTAATATTGCACATTTAATTCTAAGTTAACCAACTACAGACAGTTAAGTATCAATTCACACCACCCCAATTCCCCTTCCCCCAAATACACTCATGTCATTATGCTTTTCTTTAATTGTTGACTGACCTTGCATTTAAACACTGCATTTCATCCTTTATTTTTTTATTCATCAAATATTGATACTAGCTCTTAAGCAACTTTTAAGGTAAATGGATTAGCAACCTTGGCCTTCCTTTCACTTTTTCTTTCCCACCCAAAGTCCACTCATAAACTCTGTAGTTTGTGTTTACATTGTCAAGACAGATAGCATCTGCATTTTGTGTCAACATTGTTCTAAGTATTAACTACTGCAGAAATAACATCCCTAAGACTCAACTCTTTTAGTATATTGGGGATTCCTAGGCAACTGTGAACCTCAACAAGCATGCAATCAAAGGACAAAACAAAAGGGGGTTGGGATTTATGCTTGCCCTCCATGGAGTGTAAAATTTCTTGACCAACAAGGCTGGATTACAGATGCGATATTGAAGGGAAACTTAAATGCCAAAAACATTCTTTTCCCCCAGAAGTTCAGGACAGGGGTGTATGGAGCACTGTACATGAACAGTATAATTCTATAATTTTGTCTAGTCCAGGTTGCCTGCCGTGAACTCCATCCATAGGTGAAAAGTATGTACTGAATAAGTTTCCTGTTGCACAGTAATGACAGGTACATTACATACATCAGTTAAACTTCCTGGAAGTTTGCTCTTCCCAATCACTACCTATTTAATCTTTCCCGTAGAACTGACACATCTAAAAACAGCCACCTCATCACTTAGTAAGTTATATGTTATCTAATCACTGGAGTGTACACCTGAAACTAATATAGTATTGCATGTCAACTAATTGAAAAATTAAAAATGATTTTAAAAATAAAATGAAAATAAAAACAGTCACCCTGGACTCAGTGTCAAAACCCTCTAGGGCAACAGTTCTCAACCTGTGGGTCGCGACCCCTTTGGCAGTCGAATGACCCTTTCACAAGGGTCGCCTAAGACCATCCTGCATATCTGATATTTACATTACGATTCATAACAGTAGCAACGTTACAGTTATGAAGTAGCAACGAAAATAATTTTATGGTTGGGTCACAACATGAGGAACTGTATTTAAAGGGCCAGAAGGTTGAGAACCACTGCACTAGGGTTCTCTTACCAGCCATAACTAAGGTTTTTCTAGATACAGTGCCAGTATAGAGCTGTTTCATTGGCATTTGCAAATTTGTTAAGGATTAAGGATTTCATCAGATGTAATCTTAGCAAATTTATACATGTAATTCTCAGCTGCTTCGTGATCAACAGCTTTTTCACCACAGATTATCAAATATTTTTACACCATGACATTTGCTAATTTTCTGCATCCAACTTTCTGAATATTCATACTCATCTTCAACGTTTACTTCTTCATGGAAGAGCCTGGCTGGTTTTAGGATTAGCAAGCAAGTCAGTGGCAAACATCCACTTTATTGTTCTCCAACCTAGGGAAGACAGATAGAGAGGTAGCATTTCCTAATGGACTGCTTTTGTGTGCATATTATTTCAAAATATTTTAAATTATGTATAAGTCCACTATATATGTGTGTAGATATGTATGTATATATATACACACACACACATAAATACAAGGTATACATATATATCTTGCCCCACCTTGTATGGTCTGTGTGTGTGTGTGTGTGTGTGTGTGCCTTGGCCCACCCTATATGTGCTTTTTTTTTTCAATTACAGTTTACTTTCAATATTATTTTGTATTGGTTTCAGATATATAGCATAGTAGCTAGAGAAATCATATACTTTACAAAGTGTTCCCCCTGATATTTCTAACACCCACCGGGCACCATAGTTACTACAATATTTTTCACTATAATCCCTAGGCTGTACTTTGAATCCCTGTGACTGTTTTGTAACTACCAATTTGTACTTCTTAGTCCCTTCACCCCTTTCATCTAGTTCTCCAATCCCCCTCTCCTCTAGCAACCACTAGCTATGTATTTTAAGGCTAAAAAAAACAAAAAAAAAGAACTGTACAGAAACATTATACTCTAGTTAGTAGATTTTTAACAGGAGTATGAATTGACTTAAATATTATTGAAAAAATAAGTATTGACTTTGTATTCTAAGACTAAACACAAAAGGAACTATACACAAATATTGTGCTCTAGTTACTAGGTTCATTTTTCACAGGGGCATATTTGGCAATTTTGAAACTACTTATGTGTGCTTTGGGATTGAGCAAATAAGTTAATATACCATAGACAAAGAGAGCCAGGTTGGTTACTGCTGGAGAAAGGAGTTATAAACAAGGAAAGAGGGAGAACTCTCATGAATCCTGTGGAGTTCCACTGGAATTGGATGTATCAGTATAAACTCATGGTTTTTAAATACATATATGCAAATTGGTATAGAAGTAGGTGTAACTCTGCCCACTGAGAGGATTCTAAGCAATGGCATCCTAATAACCAATGAGAATCTCTTGATTTCCAAATGTCATTCTCCAAGGCTTAGAGAGATGGTTGATTCAAGTGGCTGCAGCAGGGAAAGTGCAAGATTAACTACTTTGGTCACTGGGATGGGGTTAAAAGACTTGCCAGGTTTTGTTCTCCATTATGTGCCCAGTTATTAGCACAGTACCTGCCTCTAGAAAAGACTCAATAAATATTGGTGGCTGAAATCACTGGATTTAAAGCCATGCTCAACACAAGATTTGATTGATGCCCCTGTGACTGTTAATGTGATTAAGTTTTCCTTCTTCTGAATCATGAGCAATATGCAGACTAATTTGGCCTTTTCCTGGGACCCATATCTCTAGCTTACAAATGTACCCTAGTCCCTTTCCTCCTGTTCTCTGGAAAACAGGAGTCCTGACCCTGAGGAGCACTGTGCTGTGAATCAGCAAGTT
>NW_006296056.1:916507-928083 GCF_000327345.1 Myotis davidii
ACATCTTCTTCCATTTCCTCCCACTTTAACCAAACCTTCTACCATTGCAACAATCTGTATTCCATGATGAAAAGTTTGACCCAATAATTAACATTTTACATGCTCTTTGGCTCGGTGTGTGAAGGAATTCTTACCTTTTTTGTTTGTTTGTTAATCCTCACCTGAGGACATTTTTCCATTGATTTTAAGAGAGAGTGGGAGGAATAGAGAGACAGACAGAGAAACACCGATGTGGGAGAAACACATCAATTGAGCCTGCACCTGAGGTACATGTCCTTGACCGGAATCAAACCTGCAATCCTTCAATCTGCAGGCCAACGCTCCATCCACTGAGTCAAACCAGCTATAGTAGAATTTCCACATTTTGATTCCTCTATGTAAAAGAAGAGGCCATACACTTACATTTCCTGCCTTCCCAAAAGCAAAGCTCAAACTAACCTAGGCTCCACAAGACAGGCGCATCTGGATGACAATGTGGTTTGAAGGAGAGGGAGGGAAGAAAGCATCACACCAAATTCACCACAAGTGACATGCAGTGTCCCAAGGGGTCAGTGGAGGACATGTTGCCGAGGAGATGTTGCCTCATGTCCAGCATCAAAACCAAAAAACTGTGGTTTCCATGGCTACCAAGGTCTCAAGGGGGACAGCCCAGGAGGGCCATTAAGATACTTTCTGTCTCTATGGCCTCCAGTCATTATTTTCTGACTTTCCAGAGATTATTCTACAGTGCTTTGACAGACATATAAAGAAAGGGCTTTAGGAAAGGCAAGAGTGAAAGCAGTGAGGTACCAGCTAGGAAGCTCCTGTATTAGCATAACCAAGGCAAGAGATTAACCTGGGCTAAGGTGGTAGCAATAAAGCTCACCAACGGGCCTATGCTTGGACACTCGTAGTAATGCTGACTACTGAGAATATGGAAACAAAGGCCCATTCCATTCTTGGAAAGCCTAGATAGTTGGAAAATTCTTCTTTAAGTACTTTGACAATTCCTATCAAGATTGTAGAAAATATCCACATTCCTTGGTTAAGAAATCCTACTCTAAACAATTTATCTCAACCTTCTGGTCCTCTTAAAGAAACATTTTAACCAAAAAAAAGAAAAAAGTAAACGTGCGGAGCTATTTGTTGTGGCGTTAATTTTGAGGGTAAATAAAGCCTTAAATCTGGTCATAGAGAGATGATTTCTTAAAATACGGTCTGTAATTCAGTGGATTTGTACGCAGCCATTAAAAAATTAAAGTATGAAGAAACAATTCATCATAGAAAACGTTTGTGTAGGACATAAAGCAAATAAAGATCACCGTAAAAGGTCGGTCAGCTTGTACCTGCTTTGTTAAAGTAGGTCCGAATGTGAGCAAGGTTTGGAAAGGAACATGGGGAAGTAATTACTGTATTAAAAGGGTTGAGCGTGTTGTTTTTTTAATTTTCCATGAATTTTACAGGCTCCTGGTTTCATATTTTGGCTTCTGAGAGATTTCATGTTCCCTCGAGGGTGGTGCCAGACCAAGGAAGTCAAATTGCTCTCTGGTAAGTAAAACATAAACTTCCCCAATAAATTCCACCATAACCCTAAATGAATCAGAGGAAATTGCTCTTCTTGGGCATCATAAGTCTTCCTGCAGAGCCCAAGGCCAAGGATGAGAAGGTACAAATATAAATCTGGAGACAAATCTTGAGGCCCATGTGTCATTTTAATGTATTGGAGCAAAGAATATACTCTTCCGGCACTTGTTTCTCTTCCCTTTTGTAATTCCTGCTTCTTAGTGGAGCAAAAAACAAAAAAACAAACAACACACCAGAAAAAGCAGCTCACTAGATAACCCCCCACATTCCTTTCCGGTGCATGAATAGCTCTAACATGGCATAAGTAGAATCTCAAAGAGAAGTCAGTGGGGTCCTGTTGAATGTCTTCCCCATGAAAATCTAAGCGTGAGATTTCCTGGGAACAACCAGCACCGCTACTGTAAAAATGACAGAAAACAGACAGAAGCCTACAACCTGAGGTAAGAGCACACGACACGGGCTGTTTTCAAACAGAATTGGGATGTTCCTGCAATAAAATCAAGAAGGGACGTGGTGAGACTTATTGTTATCACAACGGCTTTCCCAAACCCATTGCCTATTATACTGAAGTTCAGGATTCAGAAAATGTCTGGAAAGAATGCCTGTGGTCTTGAATTTCAGGCAGAGACAGTTGAGCACAATTACAAAAGTAGTTGGCATACCCTGCGATGAAAATAACTGCTTTTTTTTCTAACAATGGGAATTGGGATGCAGGAACTGATGAAGGGAGCATCCTGAATACCTTTGTCATTACAGAGGAGCAGGTGACAGGAAGCAGATTGGAGGGGGCTCTTGAGTTGGGAGCCATTCTGTAGGTAGTTTTCTGTTTGCCTGGCTTCAGTGTAAGCTAAAAGCATCCACTGTACATACAACCTAGTGTCATAGAACCAGGGCAAGCCATGCTTTCCTGGATAAATGCTATGGTCCCTCCTCACATGTAGAGGAGACTAGTCTACAAAAGTTTTAAAAAACAACAACTTAATAACACAATTGTCTGACAAGCACATGGATGGTGGGAGGGTTAATTTTATACATGCTTTCTGAAGAACTGCTTGGAAATATTTATTTAATATAAAAATGTACACTCAGCAATTCCACTCTGAAATGTATCCTGCAGGTATTCTTGCACTTGAAAATATGATATCCATATACTGCAGAATTATTTGTAGTAGCAAAAGTTAGGCAGCAACCTAAATTTCCACCCATAGAGAATTTGTTAAATAAATTATGATGTAGTTAATAGCAATGAAATAATATACAGTCAACAAACAAATGAGAAGGTGCTCTATGTACAAATATGGAATAAATCTTCAAGATATATTGTTATATAATAAAAGCAATATATAATGTATATACAGTAAGACAGTATGAATCCATCTATGTGTGTTTGTGTGTGTGAATATGCATTTGAAAACTCAGAGACTATCCCAGGAGGCATACACAAGAAACTAGCAACAGAATTTATCTCTGGAAAGGGGACGGGAAATGGGTGTCTGGGGAACAGAAATAGGAAAAAGGAGCTTTCTGTCCCATCCCACCCCCTGCCCCCATTCTGCTAAATTTTGTATTATTTGGTCCAAAAAATTGATGTCTTAAACTATTGCCTCAGGAAATTGGGACTAGACTAGGGACAGGGGAATGGGAGGTTTCATTTTTTTTATTGTAAGCTTACTTCTGTATCATTTGACTTAATGTATGTTATTTTTATCTTGGTTTAAAAATTAACCATAAAAATAATTTTAAATACTCTGTTCTATTTAAAACACTCTATCCCACTATGCAGTTGTTTGTGCCAATTTTTAAGAGTAGAAAATATGTCACTGGAGCTATAATAGTGACAAAATATTCAGGATATTATGGGAACAAAAAGAGAGATCAATTAATTCTGCAGTCGGGTGGATGGTTACCAGGAGACGCAGGGATGGAAGGCTCAGGTTAAATGGGCCCATAAAGAATGCTAAATTCACCAGACAGATACCTGCACAAAAGCTTTGTAGGTGTGGGAAAAGCATGGAGATGCACAGAACATGTCATTTGGGGGAGCCACAAGCGATCTGGTGGGTGTGAGGGTAGGAATGGCATGAAAGGAATGGCTACACATCAGCTGGAAAGGGGAAAACAGGAGTTGGAAGGAATATCACCAAGGGCCTTGAATGCCATACTAAGGAATATTGACCTTGTTTAATACATCAGTGGATCCTAAACCTAAATGGTTATCAGAATTACCTGGGGGATCTTTGTAAAAATACCAATTCCATGCCCTTCCAGCATACCAATTATATCTGACTTCCTGATGGATAGAGCTGGGAATCTGTAATTTAAAACTAAAATCCTCCTGCCTCAGCCATAGACATAGGGGAATCATTAGAATTCCACTTACAAGCACCATTCTGTGTGCAAGGAGAAAGAAATGGAGCCAAACGTCCCACTAGGAGGTGATTAAGAATTAATCATATGTACAGTCTCACTTCTTGTACCTGTCGGGCTGAAAATGAAGAGCTCTGTCCAGGTTCTTAAAATTCTGAACTCATTCTCGCCTGGGCTGTGCCGAAGATGGGACAGGAATGGAATTGGAGAGAAAATAAGAGAAGAAGAAGAGCTACTGTTTAATCTGCTACCTTTTCCCCCTGCTCCTCCCTCCAAGCATCCTCATTATGTTCGTGCTGTGAATACCTGGCCAGGAAGAACATGAAAGATGCCAGGACAATCAAGCACATGTACTAAGGTTTTCCTTAGAAGCAAGAACTCTTTTCCTGTCTTTTGTTAAAACAGCAATAACCGTCACCCATAACCAGTCCATATCCTGGGCAGCAAATTTTATGTGACCTTTAGGACAACATTCAGTTGCTGTCATCAGGTCCCAGGCTGATGTTAAGGACACGAATGATGCTTGCCAGAAACTGGTGCTCATGGATTCCTCCAGAACCCTCCTCCCACTAGAAGTTTTGCTTCATTGATTTAACACATACCTGTTGAGCACAGAGATATGAAGATGCATTAGACACGGGTCCTGTCCTCAACGATGTCACCTTCCCTATTGATGAATAGATCTATGATTTCTTCATCCTGCTCAGTATTATGTCAGAAGAGTCACCACAAAGTGATAACAACCCAAAAGGCAGGTCTTCAGTAGAACAATCCCGGCTAATTTCATTAAACAGAGAATATTACATTTGAAAAGAACCTTCAGTATCATTTTGTCCGAACACCTCAATCTATAGATGACACAACAAAGATGCAGAACAATAAATACATGATTTGTTCCCAATTACACGGGAGGCAGAGGGCAAAAGTCAAGCTGAGTTCAGAAGCCCTGACTTAACACTCTGACTCTTGTAGGCTGGGTAAATGCAATTTCAATCCCAATGTCTTCACTAATCTGCCTGAATAGAATATGAGTGGGGCTAGGCATTAGATTCACTTTATCTCTTGAGGGAGGTGAGGCAATTTGAGAACTTTAAAGTTACTGGGATAGGATATACTGACACATAGGAGAGAGATTATGACTTCACATGCCAATGTCAATGATGAATGATAAATAATACAGGTAAAGTCCCAGACTTTTTACTTGAATATTGCCAATTATCAATAGTGAATGTGGTTAAATGTGCTTATTCTCATCTGTGCCAGCTCCAAACCTATAGTCTACCCGTATTCCTTTATCCCATTCCCTCTCCACTACATTGTAATGAGACCTTAGAATCATTCCCCCACGCAACTCTAGACAATGACTGTCAATCCATCTAAGATGACATGTGAGTGCAAAGATTTTGCTCATTTGCCTTCCTACATCAAAACCTAAAATAGAATGGCTTAAAGGATAGAATAGAAAGGAAAAAGCAAGAGGAGTGTTCTATTGGGTAACACAAAAATGACTGGAGGTAAGACTACCCAGAATCAATTCAATATGATTCACTAAATGTTTACTGGGTGACAGCACTACATGGGATAAGGGGTATATTGACATGATTCAACACAGTACCCATCTTCAAATGTTGCCACACCAGAGTAGGAAAGATTTCTATAAACAGAAAATTTTTAAACAATATAGTAGTTATTGTAACTGAATAAGCTCCATGCCTTTGGATAGGGATCATGACTATATTTTTCACTGTTGTTTACACAGCACCCAACATCATACCTGGCATTGACTAAGAACTCAGTGATATCTGTAAAATGGTTGAGGCAGAGATCAGAATACTTATTTTTCTGAAATAAATGGGCAAAATCCTTAAGGAAAAAAATCAGCTTTCCCTGAATCTTGCAAAATCAATAAAAGTTTTCCAGATGAAGAGGCATGCATAAAAAGAACTCTTATTGATAACTTTCCTCCAATATTATGATGAAAAACAAAATCAGCCATTTGTCCTTCCTTTGTTCATAGATAAGATACCAATCATCCATGTCCCAAATGATTTAGGAGTGCTGAAGGCATATATACCGGTAATAAAGTGAAAGGTATAACTATGTTTTCATCAAAGCTATTGTAATCCATCTTTATTTGTGGTAGACACCTTAGAAACGCCCCCAGATCAACAGTGCTCCACGATTTCACCTGGGTACATGCTCAAAGAGTGATCTTTTATCTGGCTTCTTTGTGGAGTACTAATTAAAATCAATTAAGGTGACATATCCTTCACTGGCTGGGTTTTCCCAGTGCATAACAAAGAGACAGAAGAAAAGACTTAAAGGGTAATAACATGTTACTTGTTTTTACTCCAGAAATCGCAGATGTCTGTTTCTAATGGATGAACAACTGAAATTTCAAAGCACTTATTTCAAGCATCACTAAGTGCCTTCCATCAAGCTGTAGCGTTCGAGATCTGATTAGCATGATCTCCTCTATAGTTGTGCTTGAGAGAATTCATTCCTGGTGGTTTTCATGAAGAATGTCTTCACTCTTCCTTATCTTTGAACTTTGATAAGCTTTTGATAGCCCTGCCCCCATCTTTTGCACTAAATGACAGACTCTTTTGTGTGGTGTATTAAGCTTGTGTGCTAACTTGTGTGTCTACAGAGAGACTGTAGGTCCAAGGCAAAGATATCAGGCCTCCTGTTTCCTTTATGTCACACATGAAAGGAAGGAAAGAGGACAAAGAGAATAAAGGAGAGGAGAAAGGAAGGGAGGAAACACAAGGAGAAAGAGTAAGAAGGAAAGAATGAGGCATGCACTGTTGTAGGTGGCAGGAATGGCTCCATGTGTCTGACTGGTGGAGAGGTTGGGGGGGCTGGGGCAGACCAAACCTGGGTTCAGCAACCTCAGTACTTGGGTTCTGGCTAGGGAAGAATTCAGAGCAAGATGCAAACTGTGAGAGAACATTTATTGGGTAGATTACAGAGGTAGAAGCAGTAATTCCTAGAGGAAATGGGCTTAGGAAACAAGGAGGTAAAGGAAGGGCCCTTGGAGCTTGGGGGTGGGGAAGCTAATGGTAACGTGCCTGGGGGTGGGGGAGGGGAAAAGGAAAGAGGAAGGAATGGGGGTACTCCCTGGAGGGAGAGGGGAGAGCACACTGGGTCCTCCATCCTAAGGATTTTAAGGGCAGAGATTTCAGGGGAGGTTCCCGGGAAAGATCTTAATAGAATATTCAGCAGTTTTTCAGGTGTGCCCCTTCAGGGTCTGGGTCTCCACTGATTGTTTGACAGGCAAGGGGTCCACGAAGCTGGTCCTAAGGTCAGCCCTCGCTGGTTTGTTGCTTATCTGGACCTGGAGCTGAGCTACAACTGAGGCCTAAATGTTCTCACTCGGGAGGAAAGGCCAGGGGGTCCGAGCCTCTTGTGGGCTTCTTCGGAAGGAAGCTGCCCTGTGAAGGCCCCTTCTCCGGGGACAGCCATGGGCCGCCACATGTATCACATCAGACTCTGACTCTCCCCCATCCCTGCGGCCGAGGGGCTGAGTGGGGTTTCAGCATCTGAGGCAGGGCTATATCCTGTGTGAAAAGATTGAGCCGTTCAGATTATTTTCATTATTTGCCCTCGAAAATAACTGAGAGAGTTAAGTGTGAGACATAAAAAATAAAATTAAAAAATGAGGAAATTCCCTGTCAAGCCACAGAGTAGAATGTATTCACAATACATGTCATCCAAAAGGACTTACATATGGAACACACACACACACACACACACACACACACACAGGCTGGGACAAACGTAGTTTATAGTTGTTTGTATGGAAAATAATACAATAATTCATACATAATAATACAAGAATAAGCCCTGTGTTTCACAACTGTAACTACTTTTGCCCTGCCCTGTATAGGAGAAAAAAATCAGACAACATGATAGTCAAAAGATTTGCGTAGCTACTTCCCATAAGAATATATTCTACATAGAGTGGCCATAGACTGTATTGTCCAAACTGGGACTACATTTGAGGGTGAAAGGGGGCCCTCCTCAGAATTATCCCAGAACAACAGGAGTGAGCCAGGCTGACCTGACCTGAGACCTACCTTAGTATGGTAATGGCTTTTGTCATAAAAGCAAAAATCCTCTTTGGATTTCTTTTGATTAGTGAAAACCAGTACTAATGTAGGTCTTTTGTAAAAGCCAGTGGCATAAGTTTCAGAAAGTGGGGGACACCTGCATTGACCTTCTGATGATGTTTCAGAAGGAGGATCAAAACTGGCAGGAATTTCTTTTTCCTTCTTCACAATTTCATGTGTAGAAAATTTGTTCTCACTCTAGATCTTAGCCACCTCAGCATATTGTTCTTCTTTCTTTATAAGTCAAGATCTTTCATCTTTTCATTTTAAAGGAAGCACCTTGTGGCTTCTCTTGGGCATACCTGAATCGCCAGCATCACTGTTCTTGCACTTTAGGTCCATCATTAAGTAAAATCGGGGTGACTTGAACACAAGCACCGTGACACTGTGACAGCTGATCTGATAACAATGACAGCTACTGTGTGACTCAGCGGCAGTGAGCGTCTACAGTGTGGCAAAGGGATGATTCCCATTCCAGGCAGGATGGAGCGGGACTCACAAGATTTCATCATGTTACTCAGAGCAGTGTTCAATTTAAAACTTATAGATGGTTTATTTCTGGAATTTTCATTTAATATTTTTGGATCTTTCTTAATGACAGAAAGCAAAACCACGGATAAGGAGGACTATTATAGTCAGTTATTTCATAGAAAGAACTACCAGGCTGAGCCGTGCAGAATGTCCTCCAGTTTACTGAGAGACAATGAAGGACATTCCAGGTGAAGAGAGCACGTGGGGAAAATTGGGGGCATGTAAGTGAGTGCATAATTTGTTCACTGTTCTCTTTTGCAACCCAGTCAATTAAAAGTGGGAAAAATGTGGGTGACCAACAGACCGTGAAGTAAATACCTACTGGTCTCCAGAATCAGCTGATCAATTCTGTCCACATGAAGTGAAAAGGGATGGAGAATTATCCAGATGCTGCATGCCACGAGATAAACAAAAGTAGCTGAGGATTAAGTATCCCAGTTTACTGATCTTCCCAGATGGACTTCGGATTGAGTTTCATAGCCCCCTAGGGTATGTCCCTCTGGATTGAGTTTCATAGCGCCCTAGGGTATGTCCCAGAGGGACCGCCACAGAAGCCACCCGGAGTGAGATCAGGGAGGAAAGCAATGTCCCAGGGTCTCCAACCCTGATGTAACCAGAACTGCTCCTCTTGTATCTGTTTCCTGAATTAGCGTTTTCTGTTTAAGATTTTTCTGAGAAAGTCATTTTCCACATGACAGGGCAGTTATTCTACTTTTTAAAAAATAAAGTGTTTAAACGACTGATCTATAAAGGGCAAATTCACAGAATAACCATACAGCCATTTGTTGCACTCTGTGGAGACACAATTTAATCACTGTTAAGTAAAAAGAAAAATCGATTGATTTTTATTCCTTTGAAATTATAAGCTACCTGACATTCTAGTCTATAGGTAACACCTACTTCTGATTTTTAAGAGAAGGAAGACGTCTGTCACATGGTCTCAGAGATGAAGGAGCTTGTCCAGGCGCTAACCTTGCTTACCTCTCCTCACTCTCACATCCTGTACTGAGGGGCAGAGCGGGGTGTATACTTTGCTCTGGGAACCATGAGCCCCTTCAAACCTGTCTCTGGGTTGCCATGCTGTTTTGGTGCCTGGGTGTGAGGAAAAAAACAAGATCTCATACTCCGCTCTCAGATTTCCCCATTTAGTCTCAGTTCGTGACTTTATTTGCATGTATTTACATTCTTTATTTCATTTATAAAATAAGTCGAGAGATTTTATAGGCCCACTTAATGTGCTAGCATGCAGGATGCCCAGCCATTTCTAGATAGTTTATATATTCAAGTGATTCATTTCCTCTGTTCTGTCCTTCAACTCTCCTAGGGTCACAGTTCTTCTAGCAAATGGAATTTTATAGTTTTTAGCAAAGCAATTTCATAAGTTCCTGAAGCAATAGATGTATGTGTGTATATGTAATTAAAATTGAACAGATACATATATATGTGTTTGTATACAAATGTGATTTTACACATTACATATTCTATATTAGATATATGTATAATTTGACTATATCACCTGTAAATAAAAGACAGCAATCATCAATTCCCCCCCCCGCCCCCTTACTTACTAGTTGTAAGACCTTAGATTCCTGGACTGTAAAGTAGGAGTAAGTGTTATATAAATCATATTGACAGAGTTTGTATAAAGATGCATCGTATTTGTATGATAGGATAGCATGCTATAATTGATCTTCATTTCCTGCCATTGTTCTTCCATGGCTTTGACCATGAACTGAGAAAATTAATTTTAATTAACTGTCGTTGGAACTGTTATATCCAGGTGAGCACTGTTTTTCCACGTGACTACCCTGGGAACCAGAAATTTATTTCAGTTGTCTTTGTTTGTGCAACAAAAAGTTTTTGGCTACCACTATCTGGTATAGAATGAGTGAAAAATAGGGTATGGTGTATTCCTAAATGCTGGGGTCCAACCCCAGCAGGTCCAGGGGTCCCCAAAGGTGTGGATGGAGTCGGCGAAGAAGGAATGACACGGAGACAGCGTTCAGTTGATCAGCAGCCTTGCCAGGATCTCTCGCCACAATCTCCAGCCAAGTTCTGTGTCCATGTTCTCTTGCTAGGTTCTCCAGACAGGTTCGGTCACCAGGTTCTGTCTATGTTCTCTCCAGCGAACTTCTTCTGTCTAAAGTGATTAATTACCCACCTAGCAGTTAAGAGGTTTTATTCCCTCCCTAACTTCAGGGGAAAATCCCTACCTGGGGAAACAACCTTTCTCAGAGAGGTGACCTTGGTTAAAACACATAGTGCCAAGAAGGTGACCAAACATATTAAGAACAGTATGCCATATATTCCAGGTCCCTTGAAAGAGCAAGGATGGACCGGCTCCCAGCACCTAAAGTACCTGGAGAGGAATGTAGTATAGGACAAAGGCATCAGTTCTCCAGCCATAATTGCCAGAGTCTGAATCCTGGTTTAGCCATTTGCTAGCTGTGTGGCCTTGGGCAAGTTATTTCACCTCTCTGAAATAACTCTCACCTCTTTTGCTGTCAAATTAAGGTAATAATAGAAACTATTATTGTGAGAGTTTATGAGTTTAAACCACTGGGCCTGGCACATAATACACATTACACAAATAATAGCTCTTAGTAATATCCCCTTGAGAAGGTGATATTGAGACATGTGCTAAACATGAGGGATGGATAAATGAGTGGCCTGTATTCCACTCCAGACACTATTCCATCCTTACACTCAGTTATTACCAGTGGGCAAGCTAACCATCTGTTTTTCTCTCTCTGCTCATTTCAGCTCATCTACGGCAGTGCCATGAACATGACCCCACAAAAAAGCAGTCAACATAAAGGTACTTTTTAAGTGATAATTTAAGTGTATGAAAACAGCTAGTTTTCAAACATCGCTGATAGGCATATAAACTGATGGAGGAAGTGCTCTTCTCTGAACTTATCCCATAAAATAGTCATAAATATAAACCAGAATTTACATAAAGGACACTCACCTTCTCTACGGGGAATAGAGCTTGGGTCCTGC